>NW_024426552.1:80033703-80087603 GCF_017311325.1 Ursus maritimus
CAGTTTCATTCTTTTGCATGTAGCTGTCCAGTTTTCCCAGCACCCTTTGTTGAAGAGACTTTTTTCCCTTTGTATATTCTTGCCTTCTTTGTCACGGTTTAATTGACTGTATCATTGTAGGTTTATTTCTGGACTCTCTGTTCTGTTCTATTGCTCTATGTGTCTGTTTTTGTGTCAGTACCATAGTGTTTTGATTACTATAGCTTTGTAGTATATCTGGAAATCTGGGCTTGTGATACCTCTAGCTTTGTTCTTCTTTCTCAAGATCGCTCTGACTATTCAAGGTGTTTTGTGGTTCCATAAAATTTTAGGGTTATTGTTCTAGTTCTGTGAAAAATGTTATTGGTATTTTGATAGGGACTGCATTAACTGTGTGGATTGCTTTGGGTAGCATGGACATTTTAACAATAATTGGTTTTTCCAATCCATGAGCATGGAATATCTTCCCATTCATTTGTGTCACTTTCTTTTTTTTTTTTTAAAGATTTTATTTATTTATTTGACAGAGATAGAGACCGCCAGCGAGAGAGGGAACACAAGCAAGGGGAGTGGGAGAGGAAGAAGCAGGCTCATAGCGGAGGAGCCTGATGTGGGGCTCGACCCCATAACGCCAGGATCACGCCCTGAGCCGAAGGCAGACGCTTAACCGCTGTGCCACCCAGGCGCTCCAACGTTTGTGTCACTTTCAATTTCTTTCATCAGTGTCTTAGTTTTCAGAGTACAGGTCTTTCACCTCCTTGGTTAAGTTTGTTCCTAGGTATTTAATTATTTCTGGTACAATTGTAAATGGGATTGTTTTCTTAGTTTCTTGTTCTGCTACTTCATTAGTAGTATGTAAAAATGCAACAAATTTTGGGTATTGATTTTGTATCCCGTGGCTTTATTGAATCATTTATCAGTTCTAGTAGTTTTTTGGTGGTGACTTTAGGGTTTTCTATATGTAGTATTATGGCATCTGCAAAGTGAAAGTTTTACTTTTTCCTTATGAATTTGGATGTCTTTTATTTCTTTTTGTTGTCCAGTTTCTGTGGGTAAGACTTCCAGTACTATGTTGAATAAAAGTGGTGAGAGTGCCTTGTTCCTAATCTTAGAGGAAAAGCTGTCAGTTTTTCCCTATTGAGTATGATGTTAGCTGTGGGTTTTACATATATGGCCTTTATTATGTTGAGGTATGTTCCCTCTGAACCCACATTGCCAAGAGTTTTTATCAAGAATGGATGTTGTACTTTGTCAAATGCTATCTCTGCATCTATTGAAGTGATCATATGGTTTTTATCTTTTCTCTTATTAATGTGATGTATCATGTTGATTGATTTGTGAATATTGAACTACCCTTGCATCCTCAGAATAAATCCCACTCGATCGTGGGTGAATGACTTTTTAAAATATATTGTTGGATTTAATTTGGTAATATTTTGTTGAGGATTTTTACATCTGTGTTCACCAGAGATATAGGTCTGTAGTTTTTCTTTTTTTTTTTAGTGTCTTTATCTGGTTTTCATATCAGGGTAATGCTGGCCTTATAGAATGAATTTGGAAACTTTCCTTCCTCTTTTGTTTTTTGGAATAGTTTGAGAAGCATAGGTATTACCTCTTTTTTAAGCGTTTGGTGGAATTTACCTGTGAAACCTTCTGGTCCTGGACTTTTGTTTGTTGGGATTCAATTCATTGCTAGTAATTCGTCTATTTAAAATTTCTATTTCTTCCTGATTCAGTTTTGGAAGGTTATATGTTTTTAGAAATTTATCTGTTTTTTTTCTAGGTTGTCCAATTTTTTGGCATGTATTTTTTCATAATATTCTCTTATAATATTCAGTATTTCTGTGGTGTTGGTTGCTGTTTCTCCTCCTTCATTTCTAATTTTATTTATTTGAATCCTCTCTCTCTCTTTCTCTTTTTGATGAGTCTGGCTGAAAGTTCTTTTTAAAGTTTATTTATTTTTTTTAGTTATCTCTACACCCAATGTGTGGCTCAAACTCATGATCCTGAGATCAAGAGTCATGTGTTCTTCTGACTGAGCCAGCCAGGTACCCTGAGTCTGGTAAAAAATTCAACTATTTGGGGGCACCTGGGTGGCTCAGTCAGTTGAGCATCTATCTACCTTCAGCTCAGGTCATGACCCCAGGGTCCTGGTATTGAGTCCCACATCAGGCTCTCTGCTCATTAGGGAGCCTGCTTCTCTCTCCACCCCCCCCCATTCTCTCTCTCTCACAAAAATAAATAAATAAGAATACTTTTTAAAAATTTAACAATTTTGTTTATCTTTTCAAAGAACCACTCCTCATTTCATTATCTCTTTTACTGTTATTTTTTGGTCTCCATTTCATTTATTTTTTTGATTTTTAATTTTATTTAAATTAAATTAATTGACATATAGTGTATTATTATTTTCATAGGTAGAGTTCAGTGATTCACCAGTTGCATATAACACCCAGTACTCATTACAAGTGCCCTCTTTGATGCCCATCACCCAGTTATCTCATCCCTCCACCCACCTCCCCTCCAGCAACCCTCAATTTGTTGCCTATAGTTAAGAGTCTCTTATGGTTTGTCTCCCTCTCTGATTTCATCTTATTTCATTTTTCCCTCCCTTCCCCTATGATCCTCTGTTTTGTTTCTTAAAATCCACATATGAGTGAAATCATATGATAATTGTCTTTTTCTGTTTGACTTATTTCTCTTAGTATAATGCATTCTGGTTCCATCCACATCATTGCAAATGGCAAGATGGCTGAGTAATATTCCATCGTGTATATATATATATATATATATATATATATATATACACACACACACATATACACATACATATATATATATATATATATACACACACACATGCTATATACACACACATGGGTATATGTATATACATATACATACGTACATATACATATATGTATATATATACCTCATCTTCTTTATCCATTCATCTATTGGTGGACATCTGGGTTCTTTCCATAGTTTTGGCTATTGTGGACATTTCTGCTATAAACATTGGGGTGCAGGTGCCCCTTCAGATCACTATGTTTGTATCCTTTGGATAAATCCCTAGTAATGCAATTGCTGGGTTGTAGGGTAGTTCTATTCTTAACTTTTCGAGGAACCTCCTTACTGTTTTCCAGAGTAGTTACACCAGTTTGCATTTCCACCAGCAGTTGTAAGAGGGTTCCCCTTTCTCTGCATCCTCACTAACATTTGTTACTTCCTGAGTTGTTCATTTTAGCCATTCTGACCAGTGTGAAGTGGTATCTCATTGTGGTTTTGATTTGTATTTCCCTGGTGCTCAGTGATGGTGAGCATTTCTTCATGTGTCTATTGGCCATTTGGGTGTGTTCTTTGGAGAAATGTCTGTTCATGTCTTCTGCCTGTTTCTTGACTGGATTATTTGTTTTTTGGCTGTTGAGTTTGATAAGTTCTTTATAGATCTTAGATGCTAGCCCTTTATCTGATAAGACATTTGCAAATATCTTCTCTCATTCTGTAGGTTGTCTTTTGGTTTTGTTGATGGTTTCCTTTGCTGTGCAAAAGCTTTTTATCTTGATGAAGTCCCAATAGTTCGTTTTTGTTTTTGTTTCCCTTGCCTTTGGAGATGTGTCTAGTAAGAAGTTGCTACAGCCGAGGTCAAAGAGGTTTCTGCCTATGTTCTCCTCTAGGACTTTGATAGATTCCTGTCTCACAATTAGGTCTGTCATCCATTTTGAGTTTGTTTTTGTATATGGCATAAGAAAGTGGTCCAATTTCATTCTTCTGCATGTGGCTGTCCAATTTTCTTAACACCATTTGTTGGAGAGACTGTCTTTTTTTCCATTGGATAGTCTTTCCTGCACTGTCAAAGATTAGTTGACCATAGAGTTGAGGGTCCATTTCTGGGTTCTCTATTCTGTTCCATTGATCTATGTGTCTGTTTTTGTGCTAGTACCATACTGTCTTGATGATTACAACTTTGTAATATAGCTTGAACATAGTACTAGGAGTCCTATCCTCAGCAATCAGAAAACAAAAAGAAATAAAAGGTATCCAAATTGGCAAAGAAGAAGTCAAAGTCACTCTTTGCAGATGACATGATTCTCCGTGTGGAAAACCAAAAAGACTCCACCCCCAAATTGGTAGATCTCATAGAGGAATTCAGCAAAGTGGCAGAATATAAAATCAATGCACAGAAATCAGTGGCATTTCTATATACTAACAATGAGATAGAAGAAAGAGAAATTAAGGTATCGATCGCATTTACAGTTGCACCAAAAACCATAGAATACTTAGGAATAAACCTAACCAAAGAGGTAAAGGATCTGTACTCTGAAAACTATAGAAGGAAACTTATGAAGGAAATTGAGGAAGACACAAAGAAATGGAAAAACATTTCATGCTCATGGATTGGAAGAACAGATATTGTTAAAATGTCTATGCTACCCAGAGCAATCTACACATTCAATGCACACAAAATGCCATCAACATTTTTCACACAGCTGGAACAAAGAATCCTAAAATTTATATGGAACCAGAAAAAGACCCGAGTAGCCAAAGGAATGTTGAGAAAGAAAACCAAACCTGGTAGCATCACAGATCTGGACTTCAAGCTATATTACAAAGCTGTCTCCATTTTATTTCTTTCACTCTAGTCATTATTTCCTTTCTTCTGCTGACTCTGGGCTTTGTTCTTTTTCTAGCTCCTTTAGTGTAAGGTTACGTTTGTTTGAGACTTTTCTTGCTTTTTGAGGTAGGCCTGTATTATTATAATTTTCTCTCTTGGAACAGCTTTTACTGCATCCCCAAAATCTGGACTGTTGTGTTTTCATTTTCATTTGTCTCCATGTGTATTTTTTGATTTCTTCTTTGGTTTCTTGGTTGACCCATTTATTGTTCAGTAGCATGTTATTTAGCCTGCATGTATTTGTGTTCTTTTCAAATTTTTTCTTGTGGTTGATTTCTAGTTTCATACCATTATGTTCAGAAAAGATGCATGATATGATTTCAGTCTTTTTGAATTTATTGAGACTTGTTTTGTGGCTAACATGTGATCTATTCTGGAGAGCGTTCTATATGCATTTGTAAAGAATGTATTCTGCTGTTTTAGGATGGAATATTCTGAATATATCTGTTAGATCCATCTGGTCCAATGTGTCATTCAAAGCCACTGTTGCCCTGTCAATTTTCTGTCTGGATGACCTATCCATTGATGTAAGTGGGGTGTTAATGTCCCCTACTATTACTGTGTTACTATTGATTTCTTCCTTCTTGTCTGTTAATAGTTAATTTATATATTTAGGTGCTTCCATGTTGGGTGCACAAAAATTTACAATTGTTATATCCTCTTGTTAGATTGTACACTTTATCATGTAGTGTCCTTCTTTGTCTCTTGTTACAGTCTGTCTTAAAGTTGATTTTGTATGATATAAATAAATATTGGTATCCTAGCTTTCTTTTTGCTTCCATTTGCATGGTAAATGTTCTTCCATTTTCCATTTTCAATCTGCATATGTTTTTAGGTCTGAAATGAGTATCCTATAGGCAGCATATAGATGGGTTTTGCTCTTTTATCCATTCAATCACTCTATGTCTTTTGATTCAAAGTATATTCAAAGTATTATTGATAAATGCATACTGCCATTATGTGTTTTACAGTTGTTTTTGTAGTTCTTCTCTGTTTCTTTCTTCTTCTCTTGCTGTTGTCCCTTGTGGTTTGATGACTTTCTTTATTGATATGCTTGGATTCCTTTCTCTTTATTTTTTTCTATTACAAGTTTGTGTGTGTGTGTGTGTGTGTGTGTGTGTGTGTGTGTGTGGTTACCATTAGGTTCATATGTAATATCTGATGCATAGAGCCATTTATATTAAGTTGTTCATCATTTAAGTTTGAACCCATTCTAAAAGCACTAAATTTTTACTTCTCTACCCTCCATGTTTTATGTATATGATGTCATACTTAACATCCTTTTATTTTGTGAATCCCTTGACTGATTTCTGTAGATATAATTGATTTTACTGCTTTTGTGCTTTAACCTCCGTAATGGTTTTGTAAGTGACTCATCTACTACTTTTTTAAAAAGTTTAAGAATCTCTACACCTAATGTGGGGCTCAAACTCATGACCCCTAGATCAAGAGCTGCATGCTCTTCCAACCAAGCCAGCCAAGTGTCCTTCATCTACTACTTTTATTATGTCTGCATTTACTTATGAAATTTTTTTTATTTCATAATTTTCTTACTCCTTATTATGGCCTTTTCTTTCCAGTCAAAGAATTCCCTTCAATGTTTCTTATAAGGCTGGTTTAGTGGTGATGAATTCCTTTAACTTTTGTTTGTCTGGGAAACTCTTTATCTTTCCTTCTATTATGAATGCTAATCTTGCTGGATATTGTATTCCTGTTTATAGGTTTTTTTTTCTTCAACACTTTGAATATATCATGCCACTGCCTTCTGGCCTGCATAGTTTCTGCTGAAAAACCAGCTGATAGCCTTATGGAGTTTCCTTTTTATGTAACTGTTTTCCTTTCTCTTGCTGCTTTTAAAATTCTCGATCATTACTTTTTCCATTTTAATTACTGTGTATTTTGTCGTGGACCTCCTTGTGTTGATTTACTTGGGGGCTCTCTGTGCCTCTTAGATCTGGATTTCTGTTTCCTCCCTGAGATTTGGGGAGTTTTTAGCTATTATTTCTTCAAATAAATTTTCTGCCTCCTTTTCTCTTTTTTCTCCTTCTGGGATCCCTATAATGCTAATATTATTATGCTTGATGATATCACTGAGTTTTCTTAACCCATTTTCAGCTTTTATTATTCTTTTTCCTTTTTGCCATTGAGCTTGGTTGCTTCCCCTCTCCCCTGCCTTGGGCCTGGCTACCCAGAGCAGAGAGCTTGGTTGCTTTCTATTGCTCTGTATTTCAGATCACTGATCTGTTTTTCTGCCTTCTCTAATTTGCTACTGATACCTCTAGTATATTTTTAATTTCAGTTATTGAGTTCTTCATCTCCAATTGGTTCTTTTTAATATTTTCTCTCTCTTTGTTGAAGGTTTCTGTGAGATCCTCCACTCTTTTCTCAACTCCAGTGAGTATCTTTATGACCATTACTTTGAGTTCTCTATTAGGCATATTACTTGTCTCTTTTATTTAACATTTTAAAAAAGATTTATTTATTTATTTTAGAGAGAGAGAGAGAGAGAGCATGCGCACATGCATGTGAGCAGGATAGGGGCAGAGGGAAAGATGAGAGGGAGAGAATCTTCAAACAGACTCCCCACTGAGCATGAAGCCTGATGTGGGGCTTGATCCCAGGACCTTGAGATCATGACCTGAGCTGAAATCAAGACACTTAACTGACTGAGCCCCCAAATCACCCCCCATTTGACTTTTTAAAGGTGGTTTTGTCCTTTTCTTTCATTTGGGACACACTCCTGTCTCCTTATTTTGTCTAACTCTCTGTGTCTGTTTCTATGTGTTAGGAAAGTCAGCTTCGTCTTCTGCTCTTGGAAGTAGTAGCCTTATGAAGAAGAGGTTCTGTAGTGCCCTGTAGCACAATGACCCCTGTTTACCTGAGCCAGGTGCTTTAGGGATGTCTCCTTTGTGGGTTTTGTGTGTCCCACTGTTGTGGCTGAGCCTCGTTGTCTTCAGTCCAGTTGGCTGCAATGGCTGACTTTGCCTCTTGTGCGTGCACCAGGCAGTTTGTTCCCCATGCTGTTAAAGGGCTGATCTGGGGCCACTGTGGGCTTATAATTAGGTGATGTCAGCAGTCAGACCAGATGCCTACCCTCAGCCCATCTGCCAGGGCTGCAGTGGTACTAAACTGCAGGGTGCTCTCCCATGCTGCCCCCTGAGAGCCTTGTTGGTGGGTGGGGCTGGCAGGTAGATCAGATGTCTGCCCCAGTCCCATCTGTTGGGACTATAGTCACACTGATGTGTGTGGCTATCTTCCTCTCTCCCCAGGGGAGGAATCACTGGGGGTTGCTTGCAGGATGTGTCTTGGCAGGAGCCACTTTGAAGGGAGGCCTGTGGAGTGGGGTGGGGTGGATGAGGTGGATCTGCAGGAGAATGCAGGAGTGGGGTGTGTGGTATTAGCTATGGCAGGATGTTTGAGCTGGTTTCCACAGGTGTCTGGCTATCTAGGTTGGGGTGGGGTTGGGGGCGTTGGCACCTGTTGGGGCTTTGTTCTAGAAGAAATCACCTAAATATCCTTGCCCCTCCAGTGCAGGTTCTGAGATTAGTAAATAAATCTCCTTCCCATATGCCCTTGGTGCATTCAGACTGATGCTTCTATACCGTACCTTGGCTGGGTTGTTTGTTGTGTTGGCTCTTTAAGGATGGGAACTCAGTTTCCTGTCACCCTCTGTCTCTCCCGAGCTAAGCCTGCTGATTTTTAAAGTACCTGGAGTTAAGCCCTACTGATTGTAAAAAGTCACAAAGTTAAGCCCCACTAGTTTTCAAAGCCAAATCTTATGGGACTTGTCTTCCACTGCAGGTTCCCTGTGCCCCGGGTGCCTAGTGTGAGGTCTGCTCCTCACCCTTCTCCATGCTTTTGGTGTCCCTGCTGTTTTTGGTTAAGTCTCTCTGGAAGTTTGGTTCCCAACTGCATCTCTGCCTCTCCTACCTCTTTCTCTGTGGCCTCCTCTCTATTAACTGTGGAAAGTCTGTTCTGCCAGCCTTTGGGTTTTCTGAGCTGCCCTGATGTGGCTGTTATCTAGGTGTGTCTGTGGGCCAAGGTGAGCTCAGAGTCCTCCTACTCCACTTTCTAGAAGTCCTCTTTGCCTGTTTTTGATTGTATGTTTTTTTTCACTGTTGAGTTTTGAGAGTAAATATGAGTCCATTGTCAGATATGTAATTTGCAAATATTTTCTCCTAGTCTATGGGTTGTCTTTTCATCCTCCTAACCATGTCTTTTGCAAAGCAAATGTTTTTCATTTGGATGAAGTCCAGTTTATCAATTCTTCTTTTATGTGTTGTGTTTTTGGTGTTGTATCTCAGAACTCTTTGCCTAACCCAAAGATTTTCTCCTGATTTTTCCTTTATGTTTTCTTCTCCAAGTTTTATGTTTTAGATTTAGATCTCTGATGCATTTTGAGTTGATTTTTATATGAGATGTAAGTTAAGATTCCTTTTTTTGCATATGGATGTCTAGTTGTTTTAGCACCATTTGTTGAATATGGAATTATATCTTCATGGAATTGACTTTTTGCACCTCTTTCAAAAGTCAGGTTCATGTTCGCCAGGGTTCAGGAATGATTGGGGCGGGGGGTGTGTGCCTGTAGAGGATAACACAAGGGAGACTTTTGTAGTGATGAAATAGTTCCGCATCTTGATTGGTGATTACACAAATCTATAGATGTGAGAAAATGATAAAGAACTAAACATACACATTACATCAGTATCAAATTCCTGCCTTTGATTTTGTACTATAATTATGTAAAATGTAACCAGAGAGGGCAGGGACTGGGTGAAAGGTACATGGGACCTCTCTGTACTATCTTTGCAACTTGCATCTGTACTTGTGTAATTATTTCAAAATTACTATAACTACTATAATTATTTTAAAATAAAGAGTTAAAAAAAATCACTTGACCATATTTGTGTGAGTCTATTTCAGGACTCTATTCTGTTCCATTGATCTATTTGGCTGTCCTTTGTTGTTACCAAACTCTTGACTATTGTAGTTTGTAAGTCTTGAAACTTTATTATTTTCAAAATTGTTTTACCTATTCTATTTTGCATTTCTATATAGATTTTAGAGTTAGCTTGAGACTTTCTACAGAGAGTCTGCTGGGATTTTAATTGGGATTGCTTCGATCAATATTTAACAGTACAAAATCCTCTTATATCTTCCTTTTATTCCTAATTTTCATTTTTAGCTTCCAATTTTAAATTTCCCTGAGTCCTCTACAGCTAAAGATGAGAAGACAGAGTCCCAACAAGCATGGAACACATGCTTCTCTCTCCTGTTCAGTTAGGTGGAACAGAAGATGTGCAGCCTGGCAGGATATGTTTTTTCTTTTTATTTTTTTTAAAGATTTTATTTATTTATTTGACAGAGGGAGAGAGAGAGAGAGAGAGCACAAGCAGGGTGAGCAGCAGAGGGAGAGGGAGAAGCAGGATCTCCACTAAGCAGGGAGTCAATGTGGGGCTCGATCCCTGCACTCTGGGATCATGACTTGAGCCAGAGGCAGATGCTTAACCAAATGAGCCACCCAGGAGCCCCAGGATATGTTTTTTAAAACACAAGGCTGTGTGGCAAAGTTACTTCCACCTAATAAGATGTTCCACATTGGCATTAAAAAAACAAAAACAAAAACAAACTGCCAAGTGTTATCATAGCAATTAATATTTCAAAAAGCAAAATATGTTGGCAATTTCTTTTTTTTAAATATATTATAAGTATCACCATGTTTATTAGCTGAGTATTAGCTCTGTATATAATTGGGATTTAAAATTCATGCAAGTACATTGTGTACAACTTTATGCCAATCGTTTTGAAAATTTAATTTCAGTGGATATCTTGTTTTGAGTCCTATAATTTCTAATTTTAGAAAGACTAAAAATCTTTTTGAAACTCCCAAAAATTTTTAGGAGGGAAAGACATAGATGGATTCAGGTTTAGTTTCTTTCCACTTTTTCTCATGTTATGAATGTAATTTTTAAAATTCCCAAACTCCCGGGGTGCCTGGCTGGCTCAGTTGATGGAGCATGCAACTCTTGATCTCAGGGTTGTGGGTTCGGGCCCCACAAAGTAAAGAAAAAATGTAATTAATTAATTAATTTAAAAAAATTCTCAAACTTCTTTTCAGAAGTGAAGGAGAAAGGCAGGGACCTGATAAGGTTAACAGTGATATGTAGTAACCAAATCCCACTAAACCTGAGTTCTTTGAGGTAGGACCTGTTGTGCTGACTATGTTATCCCTCAGATCCTGGCATTTATTAGAAATTCAATACATATTTGTTGAATGAGTACATCAATTTTGTTTTCACCTATAGACTTTGGGCCCTAACTTACATTCTTTCTATTCCAAAGTAGGTTTATCACTTGACTAATACTATGTAATAATAGAAGAAAGCCCCTATTCTTTTTTTTAAGATTTTATTTTTAAGTAATCTCTACACCCAATGTGGGGCTCAAGCTCACAACCCAGAGATCAAGAGTTGCATGTTTCACCAATTGGATCAGACAGGCACCCCAAAATGCCTATGTTCTTATGTCCTCTGACCAAGAGTCAGTTTTCAAAATAATCAACAAGGAGTGAACAAATATAAAGTCATTAAGTTAAAGCCTTACAGGGGGACATGTTTCAGAAGTAGGAGTGAGGGGTCCTTGTTTCTCTTTAGGAGTGAGTAGGGGCTGTGATATAATACCTGGAACAGAGAGCTAGGACCATGACCTGATCAGAGCTGCTGCAGAGGAGCAGAAAGGGACAATTTGGAATGTGTCAGCTCCCTCTAGGTGTGTGGGCATTCATTCATCAGCATGGGTTTGTTCATCAACCAGATTGTTAATTCATAAAAACCCACTCTGTATCACCTCCAAATCTCTTCCATGCAGGATACATTGGGGGCATACCAACATTCCTCATGGGAGTTATCAGTATAGTAGATCTTTTTAATACATACTCCTCAGTATGTCCCCGTATTCTAATTTTATTTTGATATTCACCAGCTTGGGCTTCTCACTGCAGATTTTTAGGTCTCAATATAACACTTGAATTTGGTGGTTGAAGAGTATACTTTAGCTTGGTAACTTTTGACAAAAATCTACCTAAAGTAAGACCCGACTTCTGGGTAGCTTAGAACAGAGTCCCCTGAACCAAGTCACCATTTTGTCACAGGCTGTAGAACCTTTGGTATTCTTTGCTTAAAGGGGGAAAATGTAAAGGGAATATAAAACATTTCTCTGCTGGATATAGTAACTCTTTGTATATGAATTCCTGATCAGGCAAAGTTCAAGTGCTATTTAAATAACAATAGAACCTAGATGAGCTACTATTTAATTATCTGTGAGGAATATATTGATTTTTTTCCTCTATAGATCGTTATGTTAAACTCTGTGTCTGACCTTCATGGCTACATTGACAAAAGCCAACTGACGGAGGACTTAGGGGGAACTTTGGAATACCACCACAGTCAGTGGATAAATCATCGAACTGTGAGTACCAACTTATGTGCCCTTTACATTGTCTCTCCTTGTTTTCCAGAAGACAGAGCAGTTAAAGATCAACTGTTGGGTGGTCATTGCCCATGACCACCTAACAGCAATGACCACCTAACATTGGGAAGGTTGGGTTTTCTAAGCCACAAGTGGGGGAGAAATGGGGTGGAAGGAAAGAGGCTGTGGCTTGTCCTGCTATCCTCCTTTGCCTCACCTCATCATCTGGCATGGGGTTTTGGGGAGACTTGATTTAGAATGAACCTGGGGAGTTTTCAACATACCAGCACCCTGCTCTACCCCAGAGAAATTAATTTTCTTGATCAGGGTTGGGTCTCAGACATTAGCATTCCACACAACTGCCCAGATGATTCTAATGAACGGAAAGATCAAAACCCGCCGAGTCAGAAAGGGCTGCATTTGAATATTGTCACCATTACTTATTGTCTGACCTTGGGTCAGTTATTAAACCTCTTTCAGCTTGTTATCTCCCCTGTTAAAATGGAACTAACAGTGGCTTCCAGCTGGGGGCAATTTTAGACCTTTTTTTGCAGTCATAACTTGAGAGGAGTGTTACTGGCATCTAGTGTGTAGGAGCCAGGGATGCTGCTAAGCAACTTATACACGAGGCAGCCCCCCACAACAAAGAGTGGTCTGGGCCAAAGGTCAATCGTGCCGATGATAAGAAACCTCAGACTAGCAGAAGCTGCCTGAGAGTGTGATGTGAGACGAAGTGATGTAATGTGCGTGAAAGTCCCTGACATATAGTACTTTACTTGACTCACTCATGGTTCTGGTTGTTTTGCTAAACTAGAAGGGTCAATAATATGGAGGAAAAAGTGGGATTGAAACTCAAATAATAAGTGTTTCTGTATAAAGTTGCCATTCCTCTTTCCCCACTTTCAGAGCCCCTAGGCCCTCAAAATGACTAGGTTTTCTGAGCCGAGTCAGAAGCTCCCTTCACCAACCCAGTGACAAGTTGCAGGGTCAGCCCCCCTCTCTCTGTATTGGGTCACTTTGGAAACATGTTGCCCAACATTTACCAATAAACACCTGAATGGTATTTAATTAGGTAGGATAATTCACTCAGAGTGTGAAGCTTTGTGGTTATTTTTTTTTAAAAGGAAATTTAAGAACTAAACAAAAATAAATTTCTAGCAACACAGTGCATTTATTTCAAAGCTACAGATTCTAATCCTTCCGTCACTTCTTTGTATGCTATGTAATTCTAAGGAAGACAGGACCCTTCCCCAAACCTAGAGGAAGACCCACAAACTGGGCATGAACCCTACAAACTTCTCATCAGTTTTACTGCAATAACAGTGACTCCAAGAGAATTCTTGAGAATGAAAAAAGGAATTATTATTATTATTCTCACTAGGTCTAAATAGAAAAGATACGGAGGGAAGCTTATGTAGGATATCACACACAGATAATGTGGTCAGGGTTGTCCTGGGTTGCAGTTTCATTAGACCATATGAAAAGTGGAACTGGAGTGCTTCCAGGCTCTATTTCTTCACTTACTAGGATTTTATTACATTACTTTAATAATCAAAAGAATTTACTGTCCTGCCAGCCTTATTTGGCCTCGCTAGCTCTCCCTTTTGCTCTGACTTCTCTACCAATCCTTTGTTTTATTATGTTATTAATGTTTTTCAAGTTGCCTCAGATCTTTTTTGAAATAACACAAATTTGCAGCAAATGAGTAAAATAAAAAATGAATGTGCCTTGACGTCAAAGACAAGAGTAGTTCTCTGAGAACTTAGAGAGGTAAAGACTGAAGCCATGAACATAGATTACTTAAAGACATGGCATGAGCAGACATGTGCACACACGTTCCCACCCCAGGCCTAGTTCGTATCCATGGTTTCTGTTTATGCATGTGTTAATCATATTATAATGAACTTTAAAAAATACAACTAGTATTAAAACATCAGACATATTCTTTATATTCATACTTTTGCATGTTTTATGTATATATTTTATATACACACATATATAATTAGAACTATAATAACATAATACATATACATATCATGTATATATAATAAATATAAATCCTTTTTTGGTTAACAGCATACTTTCTGGATGTCAGATCTTTGAGACTCATTAGAACTGAAAAGAACCTTAAAGATCACTTATTTCAATTACCTTATTTTACAGATAAGGAAACTGACCTTCAAAGTAAAGAAATGACTTATCCAAGGTTATATGGTTGAGTATTAGCAGAGCCAAGACTAAGGCCAAACCCCTTCTCATCACCCTGTCAGCATCAGGTCCTCTGTACCATTTTCAAGGTGACTGTTTGCTAGTCCGATACCTGGAATCAAGTTCATTTGTTAATAGGACTCTCCATAGGAAACTCCCGGCTTTCATCTCTCTTCAGGTCAGCATCTGCAAGCCTTGCACCTGACTCTCACAGCTGTTACTGTTACTGTTACTACACTTGTAAGGTACTCTTGCTGTGTCCAAGTCCTTTCACATTCGCTATTCCTTTGATCCTCAAAAAACCCTGCAAAAACGGAGCAGCCATTGTTCCCATTTTTCAAATGAAGACACTAGAACTCAGAGCAATACCTGGCTTACTCAAGATCACACAGTTAGACAGCAGAATCTGGACTCTAATTCCAGTCTTAAACTCTCAAAGCCAAGATCTTTAGTTGATCTAATTTTACATCTAGTTCCGTTCAATCTAGTTTTTATTGCCAAGAGGTGGTATAGCATAGCGCTTAAGAGTGCTGGCCCTGGGTTTATTCCCAATTCTGCCACTTTTTTCTTTTTATATGACTTCGGGGAAATTCCTTAACCTTAATATGCCTCAGTTTCCTCATCTATAGAATGTGGTGATAGTAGTAACCTAATTGAGATGTACTACAAGAGGTAGGGCATATAAAGCAAAGTACTCAATCTCATATTTTCTTATTATAAGTCCTCTGATAAATTAGATTTTATGTTATTCATTAGAGGCTATTGGTGAATGAAGTTGGAAGAGTATCTTATACAGATATTAGATTATATAAAAGTAAATACACTTTGATATGCTTGAAAGAAAGATTTTCATAAAAGTTAGTGTTTGTCTGACTTTCCAGGCCAAAAGTACTATGATGTTCAAGACTGCACAAATACTTGTACTAATAGGGGAGATTCCACCTATAGCAATACTTCAAGTATGAAAAGGGTTGATGGTGGGGGCGCCTAGCTGGCCCAGTCGGTAGAGCATGTGACTCTAGATCTCAGGGTTGGCGAGCCCCACACTGGCAGTAGAGTTTACTTTAAAAAATGATTGATGGAGAAAGATTTGGGTTCAGACAGTAGGGAGAGGTATGCCATGATCTGGAAGCCTCTATCACAGCAACCTCAGCTCTGGCCTCCATTACAGAAAAGGACTGCCCCACATCTGGCTCATTCTTTATGATGTGCATTCGGGTTTTCAGAAATGTTCTCTGATGATGCAAGAGCAGAGGTGATTTTTTTCCCAAAAGAAAATTAGGTTGGGCCTCTTTGCCACTACCCGTTATCCATCTAGCAGCTGTTTATGGGCCACCTACTGTGTGATAGGCATAGTACCATTTGCTGGTGGAACAGAGATGAATGTGCTCGCCCTTCGAGGGTAAAATTATCTCAGGAGCAGAGGGAAGTGGGCAAGGTAGAGCCAATATGGCCGACTAGAATGACTTGTGGGATTCTGAAAAGCCACTTGCCTTTAACTAAATCTGCTGATGATGAGCGTCACCTTTTCTAGGTTAGGACATGTGTTTACTGCTAAAATGCACTCTGCTAAATGCAAATATCTCATCTGGGGTATTAGCTGTGAAGTTACTCATCAGTTAGTAAGTATTCATTTAATGGCAGTGTAGACTCCTTAGTGGAAAGTAAATTTTTGCAAAGGAGTGAGAGGCAGAGGTCCCCAACTTCTCATCACATGTGACAAAAGTAACTCTTAGAAAGGTCACTAGTGACCTAATCACTATGTCCATTTTCTCCCTTGGGGTCAAACTTGCCTCCCAAACTTGGTGACATTGGTTGAATCCTGCCTTTTTCCTTCCTTATTGATCAAGTAATATGATCTGTTGGAGCTTCAGTTCCCTCTGCTGTAAAATGGAAATAAAATACCTTCCACTCTGGATTATTGAGATGATAGACAAATGTATAGCACCAGGTATAATGCATGGCCCTTTGCAGGTACTCAGGAAATGGTAACTAGTTCTACTGTCCTTCTATTCAGACAGCATATCGGTGAATGTTAAGCTCTCCTCATTGTTATGATTGTCTGTCCTTCCAGGCCATTGAAAACTTTGCCATGACATTGAAGACCACTGCCAAGATGCTCCAGATGTTTGGGGACTGCCTAGCCACAACAGACATGCCCAGAGGTGTGCTGTCCACTGAAGACCTCCTCATGTCCCACACAAGGCAGCGGGACAAGCTGCAGGTGAGTAGTCAGTGGCCTCTCACAGGCCAGCCTCTTAGAGAGAGCCAGGAGCAGAATTAAAAGTTAGGCCCTCTTTCTCCCCCTTCTCCAGTGACTTGGCAGTGATCAATCATCTTAAACCTTCTAGATAGGCAGTATGTGAAGAGAAAAAAACCTCTTGAGACTGGTCGGTGAATGTAAGAGGATTGTAATTAAGACCTGTGAGAAGCAGCCCCATAAAGGAAGACTCATTCCACCTTTGTGCTCGTAAGAGAGGTGTTTGAGCATCGTTTCAAGGGCAGCACTCCAATGATCTGCTTGGGACAGAACAAGATATAATGGATGGAACTGCAGTGAGGGAAGGAGGGGTGGGAATTGGCTCTTGAGGCAAAAGTTTTCCTGAGGCTGTTGTGAAGTTTTGGGGTGAACTAATAAGCTGACATATTGCTTCACTTTCTCACGGATATATCTTTTTATTTGGGGAGTAATTTGAGAAAGAAGACATGGAAAGTGCTCTGAACTGGGTTTAAGGAGAGGCACCTATTAACTTCATAAAAGCACGTCAGAACCTGCTAAGAATGGAGGTTGGCAGATTCTTTCAAATCATGCAGTAAAGGGAAGTCTTCCTGGGGCTTACATGATGGGCGTCAGCTCTTTTCTAGATCCAGAAGCACAAACGGACCATATCCATTATTTCACAGACGACCAGAACTCCATAGAGCAGCAAACTGAGGATTAGAAGGTGGATACATCTTCGCATTAGATGTATTCTTGCTGCAAAGAGCTTGGCAAGACCTGACCTCTTTAATCTGTGGCCTCCAATTTACAAAAATGCTCTTCTATGTGGTTGATTTGTTCATTTAGTCAACATTTATTGATGACCTACCACTACATGCCAGGAAAACTAATGGAAAAAAAAAGTAAACTCAAGGAACACATAGTTGAGTTAGGGGGGTCTTTGGAGTCTAGTAGTTAAGGCAAATTAATTTTTCCATGTGTCAGGGAGCACTGTTAAATTCTCTTTTTAAGGAGCTTGATAGGCAAAAAGAGTTCAAAATGTACTTTCTACATTATTCTGCATAATTAAAAGATCTGGTTTGAAACTGGGAAAACCTGAAAGCATCCTAGAAATTTTCCAGGGAAATGTCTCTGACGAGCTTGACAAAAACATGTACAACTTAGCACACCCATCTTGTTCCTATGTGTGCTTTTTACACATGGATGGAGACTTAGAGCACATCTTCAGAACAGGTGCATGCAGGTGTCCCAGGCTCTTCTGCATATTGGATTCTTCTCCAAGGACAGCTTCCGTTTCCTGAGGAAAAGTAACTTTGACAGGCTATTGGCCATCTCTCAGTTTACAAACAGTGGCACACATCCTGCTGCCACTAGGACCCTGTCTGCACAAGGAGGAAATTCATGGAAACTCCCATGGACTTCTATAGATTTTCCTAGAAGCTGGTCCCTGAAATCCTCCTGTAGCCTGAGTGCTGACAATAAAATAATGAAATACCCAAAATGATGAAGGGTATTATCTCTTTGTGGGAACAAAAACCTGCTTAAGCTCTGTGGGCCATGTGACAACTGGATAGCTACATGGAAAAGAAGGAAATTGGATGCTTACCTCACATCCTATACAAAAATTAACTCAAAATTGAACAAGGGACTAAATGTAAATCCTAAAACTATAAAACTCTTAGGAGAAAATATGGATGTAAATTTTCATGGCCTTACATCAGGCAGTGGTTTCTTAGATATAATGTCAAAAGCACAAGCACCTAAAGAAAATAAATAAACTGGACATCATCAAAATTAAGAACTTTTGTGCTTCAAAGGACACTTTCAAGGAGGTGAAAAGATGGGGCGCCTGGGTGGCGCAGTCGTTAAGCATCTGCCTTTGGCTCAGGGCGTGATCCTGGCATTATGGGATCGAGCCCCACATCAGGCTCCTCCGCTATGAGCCTGCTTCTTCCTCTCCCACTTCCCCTGCTTGTGTTCCTTCTCTCTCTGGCTGTCTATCTCTGCCAAATAAATAAGTAAAAATCTTAAAAAAAAAAAAAGGTGAAAAGACAACCTGCAGAACTGGAGAAAACGTCTACACATCATGTATCTGATGAGGGTCTAGTATCCAGAATATATAAACAACTCTTATAACTCAACTTTTGTAAAAAGACAACCCAATTGGCAAAGGATTCAAACATATCTTCATAGAAGATATATAAATGGTTATTAAGCACAGTGAAGAAATGTACAATATCATTAGTCATTAGGGAAATGCAAATCACAACCACAGTGATATACCCACTAAAGTGGCTCCAATTAGAAGGATGGACAATAACAACTGTTGGTGAGGATGTGAGGAAATTGGAACCCTCATACATTGCCTGTGAGAATGTAAACTGTCTGGTAGGTCCTTAAAAAATTAAACATAGAGTTATCGTATGACACGGAAATTCTACACTTATGTGTATGCACAAGAAATTTGAAAACATATGTTTCATATAAAAAGTTACACATAAATGTTTGTAGCAGCCTTATTCATAATATCCAAAAAGTGGAAACAACCCACATGTCCATCAGCTGATGAATGGATAAACAAAATGTGGTATATCCATACAATGGAATGTTACTCAGCCGTGGAAAAGAAGTACTGACTGATACATGCTGTAATATGTATGAACTTTGAAATAATTATGCAGAATGAAAGAAGCAGAATGAAAAACCATATATCGTGTGATTCCACTTACATGAAATGTTTCCAGTGTAGGTAGATCTGGAGAGAAGATAGGTAGATAAGTGGTTGCCAGGGGCTGGGAGGAGGGAGAAATGGAGAGTGATGGATAATAGGTATGGGGTTTCTTTTTGACGGTGATAAAAATATTCTGGAGGAGAAAACCATGAAATTGTGTGCACTAAAAAGGTGAATTTTATGGTACTATATGAACTATATCTCAATTTTTTAAAAAAGAAAAAGACCTTTGGGCCTAACACAACAATAAAATAACCGTGAAGCCTATAGAGATATGTGCTTTTCTTACTGTTCATGATGGCCCTGCAGACTTTCTTTCTTAGCAAAACAGCTTGTCCCATCGTCTAATTCCGAGCTGGTGTTGGGAGCAGTTTACAGAGGCAGGCAGTCTCCCTTTTGAATCCCAAAGGAGGTGATTCTCACCTCTTTGCCACTCTTATTTAGGCCAGAGACCCCAAGGTCTTGGCCTTCAGCTCTCAGATGCTTGAGTCAACTGAGACACTTTACCATGTGTTCATTTAAATAGGGTAAGACTCTCATATTTTGTTGTTGTTAAAATAAGAAATCTAACAGAGCCAAAGGCCTTTCTCTCATTATGCAGGAGGAAAGTGCCAGTGGGTCCTTTGATTATGTGATAAAGCACTCTTCTACAAATAGGAATACTATTTAGTATTCAGTATTTGTTCTACTCAGTATTTATTCAATTTTGTATTCAGAGATGACAGTTCTATCAGTATTTCCAGGGTTACAAATAATCAAGAAGATAATTGGTATTGCAAGTTATTTTTTTGTAGGCCATAGAAATAATTTTATAGTCCTAGGAGTTTTTAGAGACCCCTTTGTTTGAACCTACTTGCGGGGAATATAAGTTAGGAATGGATAGACACAGAGGTCTTGATTTTGCACAGGAAGACAAACTTGATATCCTTATGAATGCTTTCAGTGTTAATACCTTAACAAATTAGCATTTTGTACTAATTTAATACCACAGGAAGCTTTCTCTCAAGAGCTGTCAAGGAAAGGGGTGTCTCTTCTCTTTTGGGAACTTCTTTTTTCTCAGTTATGAAGACTTACATTTTAAAGGCTAGATTCTAGAATCCATTAGTCAGCATTATACACAAAAGCAGGCAGAGCTAACTTGTAGTGGTAGAAATAGAGTTAAATAATAAAAATGAAGCGAGGAGTCTAAAACATTGTCATTCATATAGTCTCTGGGCTCTGATTCATCCTTTAACTACCTACTCCACCTCCACCCCCGGCCTATGACACAGGTGAACACAGTACCTGGCATGGAGAGTCATGCTTTATAAATGTATTTTCAGTGAATGAATGAATGAATGAATGAATGTCTAGATTCATGCTTACCCTACCGTTGTCATAGGAAAGAATTCCCCCCAGAAAATTTAAATTCTTTTGAGCCTAAAGCAATCTGCTTGCCCTATTAAGTGGGTCTTCCGAACCAATGGCTTGTTTCCATAATAATGGACCTGTAATGATGAGTACACACTGGGACAACCATACTAGTTGTTAAATATTGATGTTCCTTGAGTGTCCGACTTTACCTCCCTGGCCCATTTCCTAAGACCCATGAGACCTCCTCAGGATTCTGGCCACTAAAGGGGTTAACACATGGACTGCAGTTGGCCTCAGGACCGCTTCAGCATTGCTTCTGACATCTGTGCTGATTGGTCAGTGCCTGCTCTAAACAGTTCTTAAATATTCTGAATTGTTACTACTATGCACAAGGGTAAACTCCACTTTTGGCCTGTGCAACTTATCTTTTCACTTTCCAGGTACTATAGTTCCTCAATCTTTCCCCGTGTATCTATGGCAGATTTTTGTAACCCTGCTGAAGCTGACCACATATGGACTAGTCCCAAAGCAGTACCCAGTCATGATTTTTCCTTGTGTTTTTTTGGTAGTGTGAAGGGGACACACAGTGAATGACACCACTTACTCAGATCTACCTTCCCTCTCTCACACATCTCCTCACACTCTGCAGTTCTTTGGGTATATCTCTCTCCCAAGCTTTCCCTTCTAAAAGTCTTCTTCTGCCCTAGCAATACTCATCTGCCTCTCTGGCCCCTCTACTCTTCCTCCCAACTCTACATCATACACGCACTAAGTATGTATAAAATCTAATAATGGTAATGCCAGAGTCCTGCTGGAATGCTGGAATCTCAAGGACATCTAAGAAATTTAGTGAGAAAAGCCAAGACCCTTTTTTAGAAGGTAGGAAGAGTGCAAGGTAAGAGTACTTACTAATGAGTGCTTCGCCCCTTCCCCTATCGTATCCTATTTGTCCTTATTCATCTGCAGCCTAATTTCTTTTAGACTATTATTAATTCATCCAACCTACAAATATGTAATGAGCATTGGTGAGATAAGAAGAAATGAGGGTTGATACCTGAGAGTGGAAAAAAGGGATGTGTTCAGTTCCCAGGCAGGAGTACCAGCCAAGGGCTTGACTTCGGGGCATTTCCTGGAGTGGACAGAGCCACAGGGGATGTCCAAAAACTTGGGCCAGATCAGAGAAGTCAAATTTATCATCAACCAAATCCAGGGACAAATTTGAGTTTGGGCGTGGACAGTGGAAGCCTGCAAGGAGCTGAATACTGGAGTGAGATGGGAGATAAGGAGCAAAGGCGTGAGGGTGAGCAGGCCAGGACTTGTGTGTGAACAGGGTGGAGAGACCTGAAACTCCTCCCACAGGGAATGAGCTTCATACTGTGTGAAGGCTGGAGGCGGCCAGGCCTAGAGGAGAGATTCAGGGTTCGTGTGCATAGACATTATTGTTTTGTAACTATGGGCCTATTCTAATGCTCAGAGCATACTAACCAGCATTCTGTGTGACCCATGCACCAAACCCCCAGCTCCTAGGAGCAGAATTCCCTGCCAGGCTCCACCCCTTTGGCTTGTTTTGTGGTTCACACTCAGGGCATTGAGAGAGATGACTTGTGCTGTGTGATTAGAGGATTTGAGCTGTTGGATTTGGCAGGAGATAACCTGACATCTCCATTTGCAAATCCCCACATCCCATGTAAAGGGAGCAGGATAGCATTGCCTTGGAAATATGACTCTTTCCATGTCAGACCGAAGTTGCTGACCATCTCCACCAAATTTCAATAATTGAATGAGGCCACACTTGGCAGGCAGATAGAAGGAGAGGCAGGTGTCAACTGAGACCAGATGAAGTTTTTTTCCTGCTCAACTAGCAACTATTACATTATTATTACATGCCAGTTTCTAGCACTAATTATTCAGTATCTGTCATTTTCTTGTTTCTAGTCACTGCCTTGAATTAGAGCCAGATTTTATTAATTTGTTAATAAATTTGAAATTATTATTAAGTGATTAATATAAGTAATTTATAATTAAAATTATTGATTTATTACTTTTGCTTTAAATATATAACAGCAGCTTGAGATACACAGAAAATTTAATAGTTGTTGCTTTGGAGAGGAAAAGTGGATGGGCAGGGAACAAAAGACTTATCTTTTCCAATATATACCCTTTTGTATGTTTTGGATTTTGTATCATGTATATGTATTACCTGTTAGAAATAACTTAATAATCATATGATCCAGTAATACCAGTTCTGGCATTTACCCAAAGAAGACAAAAACGCTAATTTGAAAAAATATATGCACCTCTATGTTTATTGCAGCATTATTTACAATAGCCAAATTATGGAAGTAGCCCAAGTGTCCATTGACAGATGAATGGATAAAGAAGATGTGGTATATATACAATGGAATATTACTCAGCCATAAAAAGGAATAACATGGATGGATCTAGAGGGTATACTGCTCAGGGAAATAACTCAGAGAAAGATAAATATCATATGATTTCACTTAGGTGTGGAATTTAAGAAACGAAACAAAGAAAAAAGACAAACCAAAAAACAGATCTTAACTACAGAGAACAAACAGACGGTTGCCTGAGGGGAGGTGGGTGAGGGGATGGGAGAAATAGGCGATGGGGATCAAGAGTACACTTATCATGCACACTGAGTAATATTTTAGAACTGCTGAATCACTGGATTGTACACCTGAAACTAATGTAACACTTTATGTTAACTACACTGGAATTAAAATGAAAAAACAAAAATAAATGAGTTAATTTTTAAAAGCTGCAGCTTGACTTCTTTAAGCGTTTAATTTCCTAAATGAAAGATACACCTGATCTGCCATTCTCCTCACCACAAATCTACCAAGAATTTGCTAGATTGTTCATTTCTTCTGAGACAAACTGTATTTTCCTTTCTCTAGGATGAGCTGAAATTACTTGGAAAGCAAGGGACCACATTACTGTCATGTATTCAAGAACCAGCAACCAAAAGCTCCACGAGCAAACTCAATCCCAATGAACTAGAGAATGTAGCTACCATGGAAAGGTGAGTGAGAAAGGAGGAAATATGTAGAACTCGATGATCTGAAACAACTGAGAACAGTTGGTACAGCTAGTACTAGGTCTTATTGGAGTCAAGAAAGAATAGTATTTGAGACAAAAAAGGTGCAAAGATGGTATCCTCCGACAGAGATGTTTTTATGAGAATGCTATTCCCTCCTTTTGTGCTATGTTCTCATCCCAGGATTTCAAGGGAGATGGGAGTATGTATTTATCTTTATTTCTAAATAACAGTTTGGGTGCTGTGCTTTACACACCTGTCATCTCAGGTAGAAAACAAAAGGCACAAGGGTAAGGTTACTGGAGGCACATTTCAAAGCTCAGCAGCTGCATCTGAAGTGAAGTTTCTGCCTAGTTCTGAGGGTGTCCTGATTGAAAAATGGAAAAATTTTCCATTTCTAGCTGAACTGTGAGAAAGTCAGAGGTGACAAACTAGCATAAAAAGGAGATTCCCACAGTTTGTAACACTGACGGGAAACATCGGGGTTACCTACATAAGCCTGCATGGACTCCTGTGGAAACGAATGCTAACCACAATGTCACTTTCTGCTTCTTGACAGGTTATTACTTCAGTTGGATGAGACAGGAAGAGCCTTTAATCAGTTTTGGTCTGAGCATCACCTGAAGCTTAACCAGTGCCTACAACTACAACACTTTGAGCACAATTTTTATGAGGTGTTACTTTCTTGTTGCATAAAGTTTCCTTTCATGGTTTGGTGACTTCTGGTTCTCTCTTCCCCCTTGGACTCCGGACACTGAGTGTCCCTCTTCTCCCTAATCCACCCCCCTTCTTACATTCTTGCTTCCTCATTGATCATCCTCTTCTCCCTTTTTCAGTGGGGCAGCAATGTTCTAGAATCCCATTTTCCTGTTGGCATACATGATATTTCATGTCTGGTTTATCTTCCTTTTTGATTGATAATCTGTGAATGTAGCTTTACTCTTTCATCTCTATGTGTTTCAGCACCATACTTCTCTCTCCACCCTTGCCCCAAGTTTAATCTAAAAGGTTATGAGCTGTAAAAAAAAAAAAAAAAGGTATATATAGATACACAAAAGTCCTGAATCCTTTTTGGATTTTCAAGTTTCCTTAGCATATACAAACCTATACCTCCAGAGGGGTGCTCAGGGCTAATTTCTGGATGTTCTAATGTGTCTTACAGGTTAAGCTTGCCCTGGACAATTTGTTGGCAGAGCAAGCAGACTTTACAGACATTGGAGACAGTGTGATACGCGTGGAGCAACTTCTTAAGGAACACAAAAATCTGGAAGGAAAAGGCCAGGTTTGGTTTTTTTTTTTTTTTGCTGTTTTTATGGACTGGGAAGGAAGTCACTGTGTACAATGACAGATCATGTCCACTCATTTTTGTTGGAAGGTTGCCGAAGGACACAGGAATGCCCAAATCCTGCCTTTTCAGTCCCCACTGCCACCCCAAGTGGACTGAAGGTTCCGGTTGACTTGCCTGCCCATACAAAAGCAGCAAGAGGAAAGGTCACAATGGGCACATTATTACTAGCAGGATGTGGGGGTGGGAGTTGGTGGTAAGGAGGGGAAACGTGAAAAGGGGAAACCAGAAAAAAATACCAGCTGGGTTTATAACAAGCAGAATGGTGCAGAGGGGGAAATGGGTCCACGTTAATTCTGTTGCTACACAGAGTTGGCAAAGCTTTCTCCTTTCTCATGCTCCAAGAGTGGTCAATATCAAACTTGTAAAAGACTACATGTTTCACAATTCTCATTGAGAATTAGTTTCCCAGATCTGCACGCAAGTCAGCAGGTAGTAGTGGTTCTATTTTAAGTCCTTATAAATTTGGGTTATTATGAATTAAGAAAGCCAAGTCCTCTCTTTTTAGAGAAGTTCCTTTTTGCTATTCTCAAATTAGATTCCTTATGTTTTGTCTTTTGGGCACTGAGTCCTTGAAGATTAGCACTTCCTCTCTGAGCTTATCTAAATGCATGTTTCCCACATGGTAATTTCATAGTAAGAGAGATTTGCTTCTCAAAGTGTGATCCTCTGACTGGTGCATAGATGTCACCTGAGTGAGAATTTGTTAGAAATGTGGAATCTCAGGCACCCCCCTCAGAATTAGAATCTGCATTTTAATAAGATCTCCAGGTGATTGACATGTACATTATAGTTAGAGACATACCTTCCTCTCCCCAAAGAACAAGGAACAAATGTAAACCAGGCTCACTCTGACCCTAAGAGGTATCAGTTGTAGATTCTGAACTGCAGGTGCTTCTACACGTGTGTGAACACACGAACCTATCTGTGCACCCAGACGCTCACTCAAGAATCCCATCCTTCCTCTGAGCACCCCTCTGTTCCAGTGATCACTTGACAACTAAACATTTTCGTACTGTAGCCATGAGTAATCAGAAACATTTATTAAACAATGAAAAAAAATCGAATTTCATGTATCTGATGACTGTGTCCCAGATTCTCTAAGATAGTCCCAATTTTACGTAATTTTAGTTTTTTTTTTTAAAAAAATACTACATATTTTCACTTGCATACATTCATATATTAGGAAAAAAAGCCTCATCAAGCCCATTCCTTATATTTTGGGTTTGACAAATATGGTCATGGCATATATATGAATGAAAGTAGCTACTCACCTGTAAGGAAGGCATTCATTCATCATCACGTATTCCTTGTCCTAGGTTCTGTGGATATGGTGGCAAACCAGACAGTCAAGACCCTGCTTTCATAGAGTTTACATTCTACTGGAGAAAGAGTGTTGAGTAAAAAGTAATCAAATAAGTGATAGTATCAGATAGTGACAAGTGTTATGAAAAAAATAACAGGATATGAGAGAGAGTGACTGGGGGTGCTGCTTCAGCTCAGGTAGTCAGGAGAGGTCTTTCTGAGAAGGTGCCCTTTGATCTGTGCTCTGGATAACCATGCAATGATTTGGGGAATAGCATACAGAGCAGAGAAGCCTCAAGTGCGAAACTCTTGAGGCAAGAATGAGGTTGGTGAGTTCAAGGAATGTGTCTGGAACATAGTGAGCCAGGAAGGAACAAGGTGGTGAAGACTGAATTTTATTTTCAGTGGAACCTATTGGAGGGTAGTCTGGGTTGGATTTTAAGTAGTGTGGCTGAGGGATACCTGGGTGACTCAGTCAGTTAAGCATCCACCTCTTGATTTCAGCTTGGGTCATGATCTCAAGGTCATGGGATCGAGCCCCGTATTGGGCTCCATACTCAGTGCAGAGTCTGCTTGAGATTCTCTCTCTTCCTCTCCCTCTGCCCCTCCCCCCTTTCATGTGTGCTATCTCTCTCAAATAAATGAATAAATCTTTAAAAAAATAATAAGTAGTGTGGCTGATCTACATCCATTTTCTCTTTTCTGACCCCCTTCTGGGACTTGAGATCTTTGCTACATACTTTAAAGATTGCTGACCAGAGCTAGGGGAGAAACCTATGGTCATGGAACATAAGATTGCTTTGTGAACCCATGATTGATCTTTCACAGGCAAAGTACCAGAACCAGGTAGACTGACTCACAGCAGATGACCTGCAGAGCCCAGGCATATTAGTTTTACCCGTTCTGTGCCTTACTTACCCTGTTTTTTTACTTATTTTCTAAAGGATGCAGTAGACCTATTTCTCTGCCTTTAGATGAACCAAACAAAACTATCCTATCATAACCAGGACCTTTTTAACATGTCTTCCCTCAGCTTTCTAAAAGGCAGTGTTTCTTCAGATGATTTTTAAGGCTTCGCTAATCTTTCCATTTGTCCCGTAAAGTGTTAAAGGAACAAGGCGATGTCTGTCTAGAGTCCACAAAAACCTGCTTGGGTTTGTCCTACACTCAGCATTCAGGGGTCAGCTTTCCTCCCGGCATAGCCACTCACTGATATCTGGGTTGTTGCCAACTTCCTTATTCTGTATGATGATATCATCCTCATGGGTAACCTCTGAACCAACTCACTAATCAGACTTCTACTGCATGCTAATTGAGCCTGTTCTTTTATCTTTTTCTGGTTTGATAGTTTAGCAATCTCTATTTTTTTAGAGAGGGAGAGAGTATCTCAAGCAGGCTCCACTCCCAGTGTGGAGCCCCACCCAGGGTTTGATCCCACAACCCCGAGATCATGACCTGAGCTGAAATCAAGAGTCAGACACTCAACCAACTGAGCACCCGGACACCCCTGGTTTAACAATCTTTTGAATGTTCATTTCTAATTCTGAGAAACAAGAGTGGTTTCAGCTCCCACTCTTACGTCTTTTAAGGCAGAAATTTCTTTTTCTTTTTTTAAAGATTTTTTTCATTTATTAGAGAGAGCAAGAGAGAGAGAGCACGAGTGGGGGTAGTGGCAGAGGGAGAGGGAGAGGGAGAAGCAGACTCCCTGCTGAGCAGGGACCCTGGGATCATGACCTGAGCCAAAGGCAGACATTTAACCAACTGAGCCACCCAGGCAACCCAGGGCAGAATTTTCTGTAGGGTTTTGGCTCTAAGGCATGCGGGGGCCCTTGGTGATGGGTCAGCAGAGAGCAGACATGGACCAGGCAGGGGAACCAACCTGATTTTAGTCTTGACCTCTCCCCACAAGGCCAGGGGCCAGCAGTTACAGTGCATGTCCAGGAAGTCTTGGAACCCAGATCATTAACCTCCTAGGGATGTAATCTAGCTGGAGGGGCATGACTTTTTTTTTTTTTTTAATGGAAATTTTCAGACACACGCAAAAGTAGATCAACTAGTACAATTAACTCCCATGTGTATGCTCAGTTTCCACAACCATTAACTTTCTGCCTTTCTTGTTTCATCTGGCCCCACGTCCCCACATGTATATTTCATTCCAGTGCCATTATCTGTGGGTTATTCTGGGTTCCTTGACATAGAGCATCACCCTTTCTCATCATTTTCTTTCACAGTAGACACTTTCATCTTTCATCTGTCATAGCAGTAGATTCTGGGGAAAAATAAGCTGTTATTACACTAAGGATTTCTGAATTACGTGTTGCAACTTGACTATCCAGCCTTCTAGAATTTTCAGCATCTGAAAGATGCCAGGCCAGCTTGTGATCAGAGCAACAGATTTCAGCCATTTCTTTCTCATTATTTCTCTTTGACTTTGGTGGTTTTGTCACTTGATTTTCTTCCACAGATGCTATATAGACTAAGAAATAAGCTGATATTTGGAGGTTTTACAGTCAAGTTCTTTGTAGGCGCCTGAAGGATTTGATAGTCATGGCTGTGCAGCCATCATTTATAGCACATGTGAAGAGGCCAAGAGGGCTGGAAGGTGACAAAACACTGGCTTTGCAGCCAGACAGAACTGGATTCAAATTTCTGCTCTAACAACTGCCAGCCGTGTGCCCTTAGTCAAGTCTCTTAGCCTTTCTGAACACATCTCCCCAGCCATAAAATTGATAGTAATCATTCCCTATTCCCTGTGAAGATGAAATGAGGTAAAGGCTTCATAAGGACTGGAGCATAGTAGGTGGTCAGAATCTGGAAGCTATTTTAGTACCCAGTCATTTCATTTGAGTGATCTTCCAGCCATCCAGTGTGGCTCCTAAGTTATTGCTCCTCTCTCCTCCAACATCTCAGTGTTTTAAGAAGTTCTGAAGGGGGAGATACTGCATGACAAGCAAAGGGCAGGCTGTCATCGCCAGAAAGCACTTGGAAAATATTCTGTGGTGAAGTTCCCTGGGCCCAGAAAACTTGTGCTGTTCTTAGTAAATTCGCAGCTGGACTTAAAAAAAAAAAAAAAAAGTCAACAGACTTCCTTGCCAAGTTTTCATGCTTCTATATTTGACTAGAATCAGACAGGTTTGATCCAACCAAATGAGGTCTCTAAGCTTAGGCAGAGCAAATGCAGCCATTTTTCTCTGTGTGTGTTGGTCAGAACCAGATTCTGGAGCCAGACTGCCTGACTTTGAAGCCTGGCTCTTCTCTTTCCTACCTGGGTCACTTTGGGCCATTTTTGCCTCTACTTCTCATTTGTTAAACGGGGCCTATGTCAGAGGGTTTGTTGCAGGGAGTAAAACAGTCAGTTTAAGCATTCAGAGCAGTGCCTGGCATGGAGAAAGCTCTCAGTGAATATTAGCTGTTGTCATTAACATCACAGAGGTAGTGGGGGTGAATTCTGTGCTATGGAATGTTTCTTAGGTTCAACCTCTAGTGGCCGAGCAGTTCTAGTAAGAGCGTCTCATCCATTCTTCATTCACTTTGCAAATATTTGTTGATCTCCTACTATGCCAAGTCCTGTTCTAAGTTGTGAGGACACAGCAGTGAGGAAAACAGTTAAATATCACTGCCTGAGGAATTAGCATTCTAGCCTTTTCTCGGGGATGGCAACCGGTGCATTGCTGAGCAGTCCGAATGCACTGGGTGTTTATCCTTGAGTCCTTTTAAAATAGCCACTGCTTAATTTGTGTCACTTTATTCCTATATTATTACTCAGTTTTGTTTTACACAACAATCATTTATTCTTAAGTACCTAATTTGTACCATAGGCGTCTTAAGTTGAATAAGAGCTGGTGCATGCTCACAAGGGTCCGAAGCATAGTGTGGGCAATAGATCAGTGATCACAATACAGCGAAGTACTTGCTCTGATCCAGAAAGGGCACAGAGTGTTATGGGAGCAGAGGAGGGGCATCAAAATAAAATGGTGGAGTTAGAGAAAGCTTCCTGGAGAGGATGCACTCTGGAAGGTGATGTTAGAGTTGGCTCCAGAGGAGTGTAGGTGCATCAGGAGGTGGGGCTGGAGATGTGGGAGTGGGGGTGGTGAGGGGAAGGATGGGGGTTTCTAGGCAGAGGGAGCAAGTAGAGAAGCCATGGAGGCCTCAAGCTGCCTGAATATTTGGAGAGCTATGAGCAGGTCATTAGTTGGGTTATAGCAGAGGATGGGGGCGAGGAAAGGGGAGGAGGGAGAGGCACAGGTATGAGCCAGTAATGAAAGGCCCTCTGTGCATTGCTCAGGAGTTTGAACTTCTCTCCTGAAGACTATGGGGAGCTGGGGAAGGGTTTGAGGCTGGGGAGTGCTGTAGACACGGTGGGACACTGCAATGGAGGTGCTGCTTCATCAGCAGTATGGAGCATGATTTGAAGGAGACCCTGAAGGAAAGCGAAGAGACCAGCTGTCCTGGTCAGAAAACATGAAAGCCGGAACAGACAATCTCAGGAGTTGGTGGAGGAGGGTTCAGAATTTGAAAGTTGTTAAGAAGGATGTGGGCTCTGCAGGGCTTGGTGAATGACTGGCCCAGTAGGGGGGCAGCATCTTAGAGTTTGTTGAAACCATAAACCCCTGCAAATCAAGAGAGGGGCAGGATGTTATCACCTGGAATCATCATTACTCCTTGTGTTACTGTAAGAAGTTAAACTAGGGCAAATGTGTCTCACTGGGATGCTCAACATGGTCATTAAGGGTGCACGTGGCCTCTCAGCGCCTGGAGACCTTTGGAAACATGGAAGTCATCTGTGCTCACTCACTGGTCAATGTTGTTTCACACAATTCCAGCCAGGTATATCACGGCATCTTCTAGTTCCCTGGTTAATTCATTTGATTGATCAAATATTTATGAGATATTTCTAAGTGATTTCATGGAGCTTGTGTGTTGGTAGGGGTGGGTGGAGGAGGAAAGAATCATAAGTGAAAGTAAACAAAGAAGATAAGTTCAGGTAGAGGTTAAGTGCTGTTAAAAAAAAAAAAAAAGAAGAAGAAGAAACTGAAGGGAAAGGGAGGGCCTGGGTGGGTGGGTTGCGAGGAGTGACTTAGATATAGTAGTCAGGGAAGGCCCTGTGAAGAGGTGAGCCAAGAATTTACCTCAGTGACCTTAGGTGAAGCATCCCAGGGAAGGGCCCTGAGGCAGGAGCTAGTTTGGTTGCTATCTTTGTTTAAACCATACCTCCTACCTGGATTACTGTGGTAGCCACCAGCTGGTCTCCCTGATTTGCTTCTTCTCTGTTATTCTCAACAGTATAGAAAGAGCAATTCTTTTAAAAATATGAATGAGACCCCCTTCTCAGAGCCCTCTAGGGCTTCCTACAGCACACTGTGCAAAAGCTGAAGTGCTCAGAACAGCATCGGGGCCCTCCCCAACCCAGTCCCCCTTGCTCCTGATTACTTCTCCTCTTTTCCTGCTTGCATCCTCTGTTCCATCCACAGTGGTCTCCCCCTGCTACCTGAACATGGCAAACATGCTGCCACCTCTCAGTCAAGTACTGCACAGTTTGTCCTTCACTTTAGGCCTTGCCTTCTGTGTCAAGGGTTTCCAGGCCCACACTCAGATTTGAAGATTTGCTAGGGGGACTTATAGGACTCAGCATGTAATTAGACTCACATGGTTATGATTTATTACAGTGAAAAGATACCAAGCAAAATCAGCACGGGAAAGTGCATAGGGCAAAGTCTGTTGGGAACCAGATACAAGATTCTAAGATTCCTCTCCCAGTGGAGTCCCATGGGATCCTGATCCCTGCCCCGGATTCTGCCCTCCCACCCCACAAACAGTTGTGACACCATTGTGAAATATCTATCAGGGAAGTTCATTAGGGGCTCAATGCCCAGTTTTTATTGGGGACCGGTCATGTGGGTAGCCTCTGCCTGCCATATACCAGAATTTCATACTCCCAGAAAGAAAGTAGGGATTTAATATAAAGCATATTGTTTGCACAAGAGTTAAGGTATGGTGAACCATTCTTATCAGGGGATGATAGGTACCCTTCTGACATTCCTAGATGGCACCCAAGGGCTAACCTTGCAAGCAGAGCTTGCAAGGACAGCAGTCTCAGCCTGTTATGTTAACATTTCTGCACTGCTTGGCACTTTCTTTCTTTCTTAATTTTTAAATAAATATTCAATTTGTTGAAGTAACTGTAAAGTCTAGTTTTTCCTTAAGCTTTCAAGTTCAACTACAAATCTTTTTTTTTCCCTTAAATTTAAATTCAGTTAATTAACATATAATGTATTATTTGTTTCAGGGGTACAGGACTGTGAATCATCAGTCTTATACCCAGGACTCATTACAACACATACCCTCCCCAATGGACATTGTAGATGGCACCTTCGCAGTGAGCCCTTCTTACACCCATCCTACTTAAAATAGCAACTCCTCCACCAGCACTCCCTACCCTCCTTTCCCTGTTTGACCTTTCTCCATAGCACGCATCCATCACTAAGATATTATATAATCTACACATCTAATTGTTTATTGCCTGTGTCTCCTATTAACATGTAAGCTTCCTGAGGGCAGGAATTTTTGCTTCCTTGATTACCACCAAACCCCTAGCGTCTAGGGCAGTGTTTGGCACATAGCAGCTCCTCAGTAGTATGTGATGAATGAATTAAAAACAGATAAACATGGGAGCACCTGGGTGGCTCTGTTGGTTAAGTGTCCAACTCTTGATTTTGGCTCAGGTCATGATCTCAGGTTCGTGTGATTGAGCCCCACCTCAGGCTCTGCACTGGGCATGGAACCTGCTTAGGATTCTCTCTCCCTCTCTTAAAAAGAAAACAAAACAAAACAAATAAACATGGCACATGGGGTTAGAACAAAGCAAGCCATGCAGAGAGAGGTAGGAGGTGTGGTTGCTGGATCCTGGAGTCAGAGCAGACTGAAATCCTGGAGCCTGTAAGTTGCAAGAAGGGGTTAGGTAAACATATTTCTTAAGTCTCATCATGCTCCCACAGAGTTGTCCAAACCAGATCTTTACTAGTTGCCCAAATTCAGCCGATTCCTCTCTCCCCTCAGGGCCCCATGTCTGATCCTTTTACTTTCCCATTTAGTTGGCAGGGGAATTCAGAGTCTCCAGTTCTGGTCAGTATAACACTTAATGCTCTTTTGCCAAAAACTTATCACACTTGTAATAGTTGAATTACTGGTATTATTTATTTAGTAATCTGAGTTCTCCATTAGATTGAAAATCATAGCTTGTTAACCCTATATCCTCAGTGCCTAGCCCAAAACTGAACAGACATTTGAATGAGTGGCTTGCTCTTCTTCAGAGTGCAGGTGACCTTGGACTAGGCTAGACTTCCTGGAGAACTTGAACTGCCACAGAGCTTTCCCAGGTTCTGTAGCCACAACTCTCAGCCTAAGAGCTGACATCTCCCTAGGCAGCCTCCAGGTTTGGAGCACACGGTAGGCAAATACCAGCCTCACCATGACCTGGCTTCTGATGCTTGGCTGCGGATGTTCCCTTCACAGGAGCCCTTGGAAAAGGCCCGGCTGCTTGCAATAATTGGGGACCAGCTCATCCAAAGCCACCACTACGCAGTGGATTCCATCAGACCCAGATGTGTAGAGCTCAGGCACCTCTGTGATGACTTCATCAATGAAAACAAGAAAAAATATGACATTTTAGGAAAGTCCTTGGAGTTGCATAGACAGCTGGACAAGGTGAGCACAACAAAGCCAGGACCATGATGTCTGCTAAATTTTCTGTAAAACAGTCTTAATCATACTCATCCTCCCTGCCCCACAAAATTGCTGAGAGGATAACATACTTCATGTGAAACAGTGCTTGAGAGGCATTAAAAACGGTGCCGATACTAGGTCATAGAAGTACTGGAAGTCAAAAATGACCCCACCATCCCACCATATCCCATTAGAATGAACAAATGTTCATTTTCCTCTATGTGGACGTAGACTTAGAGAGTGTTTTGGCCTGGCCCCATGATTCCCCTTCAGGCAGAGAACCAAACACTATATTTGCAAAGTGCTTCTCCTTATATATATATGCATCAATCCTTTTGAAGAAGCTTAAGTAATAATGACCATTACACACTCCTGCCATTTATTGAGCACCTACTGTGTTCCTGTCAGAAACATAATTATGTCATCTGTTCAATCCTCAAGACAACCTATGAGGAAGGTATTAATGACATTATTTTATAGAGGCAGAAACTGATACTCAGCGTGGTTAGATCAGTGGTTCACAATATTTAATACGTGAGAACCAGTTTGCTAGAATTGCAGATTCTATAATGTGCCATTCCAGAGACTCAGATTCAGTAAAGTCTAGGATGATGCCCAGGAATCAGTATTTTCACCAAGTTTCCAGGTGATTCTGGTGTAGGTGGTACAGGGATGACACTGAGAAACTGCCGGATAAGTGATTGCTCACAACCACACCTGAAGTTAAAATAGGGGATTGCAGATTTGAAGTCAGGACTGCCATATTCCAAACCCCAGGCTCCTTAGACTAGACAGCAACACTGTGTGCAGAGGGCTCACAGGGAAGGGGCACAGCCCCTGGCGTCCTTCAGTAGTGATCCCTGGGACAGGTGCCTGGTCAGCAGGGGCAGTGACTTCTGGAGCCTTCCCTGTCAGCTGTTTGCAGGCAGCATGTGACTCATGGCCATGAGTCAGCATGCTCCGTTCCCATAGCTGTTTCTCTCTGATGGCTGGGGGCACACACCCAGGCTGTTTACGCCATCCCAATGCCAAAGGGATTGTAATGTTAATGAAATACAACTGTTACAGAAGCAAGTGGCTCAGAAGGGCCTGGTCCACAGCCTGATCTGTGTGCTGAACTCTGCAGGATCAGCTGCTGTTTTCCTCACTCCATTTCTGCTCCAGAGATAATAGCCTAATGCTGATGTGTGGAGTGTGTGTGTGTGTGTGTGTGTGTGTCTGGGAGAGTTAGTATCTGCTATGACTCTGTGGAAGAACCCAACTTACTGTTTTCTACACATCTGGGCATGATGTTCAAGAGAAATAGATCAAAGCATGTATGTATCATGCATATAGAGTATATATGTAAAATTATAGAGTATGTGTCAAAGCATGATTTACGTTATTTTGAAAATCCAAAAATGTAGGAAGGAGGAGGAAAAAAGTTACTCTGGACATCTACACATCCCATTCACTTCCTCATCACTACATGATGGTAATCATTAATTTTTAAATATCTTTATTATGTTTTGTTATTCTATAAGTAGTACACATTCAGTGTAAGTAATTTAAGGAAAAAAATAAAGACAAATGTAAGTTGCCTGTAATTTTTCCAGTTAGAGCTAACTACTTTGGAGTGCTCTCTTTTGCTCTTTTTCCCCCTGTATAGTTATTTTATGTAGGTCTTCAGGTCACACGGTAAATGGAAATGCAGACATACTTGCACTGGCAGCTTTTTTCCACATAAATATTCAGGCAGCACAAGGGCCCCTGTCTTTCTGTTTAAGTCTTTTAAAAATTGAATTGTTAGAGTTCATCACCTATCTGATTTCATCCCAGCATTCTGGAAAGTTTGAGTTTTGCTGTCCTGAGTTACAAAGCTTTGCATTCTTGGATGCTTCCCTAGGACCAACAAATGCCAGTAAAAGCAAATGTGGACAGAGGAAAGGAGTGTTTTTGTTAGGAGGGATGTTCCCTTGCCTAGGAAGACATGTAGGGGCCAGGTCTAATGCCTCATTTGTCACCCTATGCGCTTATAACCAATTTGGATGCAAGATGAATGGCCTAGAAAGCAAACCCGAAAAGTCATTGGTTACATTCCTCAATGGTTAGACCAAACTTAGGAATACCTAACTCTTTTCTTTTGGAGATGTAGCAATTATTGTCAGTGGAAAAGAGAAGAATGTTTATGCAAGTCTTTTTACTGACTGGATGACTTCCCTGAGAAGTGGACAGATGTAAAATTAGTTTGGGTTTGTCCATCTTAGAGTTGTGTTAACAGTGGTTAGACCTATGAACTTTATGCTGTCCCACAACAATTTTCCATTGTCTCAGAATTCTTCTAGACTACAGGTAAGCTCAGGCCTTCTGAGGGTTGTGGTGGCTGAGTTGTGGTCAGGTTAATGGCATAGAGCACTGTGTTTCTTTTGAAAGGTCAGCCAGTGGTGTGAAGCAGGAATCTACCTTTTGGCTTCCCAAGCTGTAGACAAGTGCCAGTCACGAGAGGGGGTTGACGTTGCCTTGAACGACATTGAGGCATTCCTGAGTACAGCAAAGGAGTACCAGTTGCCCAGCCACATGGAGTTTTACAGCCAGTTCGAGTTGATACTCACCATTGACGTCAAGGTAATGTTTCTGGGTTATTTTAATCTTGTGGTTGGAAAGGAAGCACCAAAGGGCCTTTCACCTGTTGCTTAAGAAAGTCGAGGTACAATGTACTGAGCAGGCTCAAGAGTTCCTGAGTTCTCAGGTGGTATCTTAGACTCTGTGCTTCCTGGGAATGTGATCCTTCATGGTCTGACCCAAATATCACCTTTAGTCATTTGTTTCTCTCCAGCTACTCATGAGCGTCCTGATGTATCATGCACTGTGCTGACGATACAGCAATGAGAAGAAATAGACATGGTTCCATTCCTAATGGAGCTTAGTGGGAGAGGCTGACATTAATAAATGTCAAATACAAAACATAAGAATGTGGCACAAGCTGAGATAAGTGCTCTAGAGGAGAGATTTAGGGTCCTGCTGGACATGTGATAGAAGAACTTGACCTTGACTGGGGATCACTGGAGCCAAGGCCTGGAGACTGAGTTGAGATAATGGGGGAGCCTTTCCAGACCAGAAGTAACAGCATGTGCAGAGGACACAGGACTGGAGGGAAGTTGGCACAAGTGCAGAACCCAAAGGCCAGGGTGGCTGGAGTACAGAGAGCAAAGGAAGGATGTTTGGGGTGAGATAAGAGAGGGCCAGATGAGGCAGAGCTTTATGGGCCATATTAAGGAGTTTGGTCTTATTCTAAGAGCAGTGGGAAGCCACTGAAGGATTTAAGCAGGGGAATAACTTGATTGGATTTGCATTTTGAGAGGAGCACTCTTCTATGAAGTCAGCAGAATTATGGATAGCATACCTTCCTCTGAGATTTACATCACCTTGTATATATCTCTCCCGTAGGACCTTCTTTACTTCCTTTGAGTCACAGATCTCTTTTGAATCACAGAATCTGATTCACATACTTTCAGGTTTCTGCATACTCAAAGTAATTAAAGGGAATTTGAGGTAGGCACTTTTATCAAGATATGGGCAGGATTTAGGGAACCCCGTAGGGATGGTGAAGGTCCTTGGGGCTAGCAAGAAACAGGAAGAATTTACCATCCATAAGCATAAAGGGCAAAGAAGAACCCGGGAAGTACTGTAGCTGTGACAGTGAGAGGCGCTAGTAAGGGCTGTGGCCTTGGGCAGAGGAATGGAACCACTGATGGGGGAATATATATCTCGACTCTCCTCGCTCCCTCTTTTGGATTTCCTGGTGGTACTTCCCATTGGCCAAGCCAATTAAAAGCCCATGGGCAAGTGAACCTCTTCAACAGACCCTGTAGAGGTCAGCTTCCTGGGACACAGAGCTGGGAAAAGAAGATGTAGTAGGGTGACAAATAGGGAATATCCAGCATATATAACTTTTATAATTAATTTTATGGGATACCCTAAAATCCATCCATGGATTCAGGCTAAGAGCCTTTGCTATAATATGTTACATACCATAATATATTCTACTTATGTACTTTAAATGTCTGTCTTGCTCATTACACTGGGAGCTTCTGAAGGGAAGTAGCTTTATTCATCTCTGTACCCTTGTGCCTAGCCTTTGCCTGGTGTCCAATCCATATTTGTTGAGCTAGTGGGCAGGCAGGTGGCAGAGTGGGCCAAGTACAGTGGGGGCAGCTCAATGTGGGGTTGTACCTTAATGATGTTCTTTCCCTGAAACCTTTTGGTGGTAAGGTGTGATCTTGGTAAGGGGTGGGGTATAGTTAAGCAGACACCTTCCCCCAACACAAGGACCCTTCCTCTTCCTTGCAGAGGGAACAAAGGGAAGGCCCTCTGGTGTAGGTTCTACACTGCAGACCTGGTGTTGGTAGCTCCAGGTCAGATTCCTAAGACAAGATAGTCTCACCCAAGTCCAACTCCATTAGCTGCTCAAATGAGTGCATTAAGTCAACCAGGGAGATTTGTGGCTACAGCTGCTATTCTGGCCAACTTCAGCAAACTTCCTGGCCATACTACCTACCAGGAAATGAATAAAACTTAATAAGCCATCTCTGGAAAGTAGGCAGAAACATGGAGAAAGGAGAGGATTATAAGAGAAATATATTTATTAATCCTGTATGTCAAATGGATCAAAATATCCCCAAACCCATCTTTTCTTCTTTTGTTTTGGAGTAAAATTTTAGGTTATAGGACTTAAATATCCTGTTGAGTCAGAGAAAGTTTTGTCCACTGAGAAGTAATGACTTTGTTGCCAAAACTGGTATTCTATACATACAGAAATATTCCTAGATATATGTATATGTAGATATTGTACAGACACATGTATCTTTTTACTTTGACAATTGAGATAGCATAGAAGCAATGAGACCCCCAGTGTCAATGAGCATACCTAGCACTGAGATCTTGGTTTCTAATACCATTCTTCAATAAAAGACTCCTGAGCTCCTTGGAGAAATGGCTGATTCTAGGGCCAGGGCAGGGAATATACAAGGTGATCCTTAGAGCATCTTGTAGTGCTAGAAGGACCTACTAAAAACAAAACAACAAACCACAGTGATGGCACATAGTGGCAACTGAAAAGAACTCCCCATGGCTAATGCTAGAACAATTTGAGCAATAAAAGTAATAAAGTAGTATTGGATTACAACCCAAAGTATAAAATACATATCCATGAATCCATTCTGATATAAATAAATGATGGAATAAATAAATAAATGGGGCAGAAGAAACTAATCTCCCATGCAGAAGAATTCTAAATGATTTATGTAGATACTTTGCCCTCAAGGAAATAAAGCATAATTTCCCAATCCTTAAATGTGGTCTGGACATAGTGACTTCCTTTCCAAGAATACAGTATGGGTCGAATCTCCAAGGAACTGTTTAAAAGGAAGAACAAAGCTGGGGGCATCACAATGCTGGATTTCGAGCTGTACTACAAAGCTGTGATCACAAAGACAGCATGGTACTGGCACAAAAACAGACACATAGACCAATGGAACAGAATAGAGAACCCAGAAATGGACCCTCGGCTCTTTGGGTAACTAATCTTTGATAAAGCAGGAAAAAACATCCGGTGGAAAAAAGGCAGTCTCTTCAATAAATGGTGCTGGGAAAATTGGACAGCTACATGCAAAAGAATGAAACTTGACCACTCTCTCACACCATACACAAAAATAAACTCCAAATGGATGAAATACCCCGATGTGAGACAGGAGTCCACCAAAATTCTAGAGGAGAACATAGACAGCAACCTCTACGACATCAGCCAAAGCAACCTTTTTCATGACACATCTCCAAAGGCAAGAGAAACAAAAGATAAAATGAACTTATGGGACTACATCAAGATAAAAAGCTTCTGCACAGCCAAGGAAACAGTCAAAAAAACTAAGAGGCAGCCCACGGAATGGGAGAAGATATTTGCAAATGAAACTACAGATAAAAGACTGGTATCCAAGATCTACAAAGAACTTCTCAAACTCAATACACGAGAAACAAATAATCAAATAAAAAAATGGGCAGAAGATATGAACAGACACTTTCCCAGTGAAGACATACAAATGGCTAACAGACACATGAAAAAATGTTCAAAATCATTAGCCATCAGGGAAATTCAAATCAAAACCACACTGAGATACCACCTTGAAGTTAGAATGGCAAAAATTGACAAGGCAAGAAACAACAATTGTTGGAGGGATGTGGAGAAAGGGGATCCCTCTACATTGTTGGTGGGAATCAAGTTGGTACAGCCACTGTGGAAAACAGTGTGGAGTCTAAAAAGTTAAGAGGCTACCCTATGACCCAGCCATTGCACTACTGGGTGTTTACCCCAAAGATACAGCGTAGTGAAGAGAAGGGCCATATGCACCCCAATGTTCATAGCAGCATTGTCCACAATAGCTAAATCGTGGAAGGAACGAGATGCCCTTCAACAGATGACTGGATTAGAAAATTGTGTCCATATATACAATGGAATATTACTCAGCTATCAGAAAGACAATTCTCAACATTTGCTGCAACATGGGACACTGGAGGAGATAATGCTAAGTGAAATAAGTCAAGCAGAGAAAGACAATTATCATATGATTTCTCTCATCTATGGAACATAAGAACTAGGATGATGGTAGGGGAAGAAAGGGATAAAGAAAGGGGGTAGTCAGAAGGGGAATGAAACATGAGAGACTACGGACTATGAGAAACAAACTGAGGGCCTCAGAGGGGAGGGGGGTGGGGGAATGGGATAGACCAGTGATGGGTAGTAAGGAGGGCACGTATTGCATGGTGCACAGGGTGTTATACGCAACTAATGAATCATTGAACTTTATATCGGAAACCGGGGATGTACTGTATGGTGACTAACATAATATAACAAAAAATCATTAAAAAAAAAAAAGAATACAGTATGGGGAGGGAGAAAAAAAAAGTGACTTTATGGTGAAGTGTTTTTTTTTTTTTTTTTACACCACACAACCTTAGCTAGGTGACCTAGGTCAACATCAACAATGTTGTCAAGCAGATATGATATACCTTTGATATGATGTGATGAACATGACACTTTACTTCCATGGTCTTACCCCCACAACCCATAGCTCTGGTCTAATCACAAGAAAACATCACCTAAATCCCAACTGAGGGACATGCTACAAAATATCAGACCAATACTCCTCAAAATAGTCAGTCAAGGTTATCAAAAACCGGGAAAACTGAGAAACTGCCACAGCCAAGAGGGGTCTAAAGTCATGACAACTATATGTAATATGGTATCCTGGATGGGAACCTAGGGGGGGAAAGTACATTAGGTAAAACTAAGGAAATCTAACTAATACATGGACTTTATTTAATAATAATAATAATAATTTATTTTAATAATAAAAATAGCAGTCAATATTATTTTATTAATTGTAAGAAATGTACCACACTAATGGAAACTTAGGGGAAACTGGGTGGTCTATATGGGAACTGTCTGTACTATTTTGTACTTTTTTCTGTAATTCTAGAACTATTTGAAAAAATAAAATTTATTTCTAAAACACTTGTACTACTCCATGTCTAAACAATTGAATCTGTTACATTTAAGACATAGTGATTATCAAAGCTACATCAACAATTAAACTATTGTTCTTGTAACAGCCAGCCTGTCTGTCTGAGGCTCTTCAAGTGCTTTTCTGCAATATATTGCTACTCCACCACCCCCTTAGTGCTGCTGTTTTGACTTTTCTCCCTTGTTCACTTTCACCATCCAGTCTAGAAAATGAAACAACCGAAGTAACAAATAACAAAATTCAATTCTTTAAATATTCACTGGGAAGCCAGTTTGTACTTTGTCATGGGACTACAATAATGAAATTCATAATCCCTGTAATGAAGCTGGTGGCCATTTAGTGGAAGACAAACATGTCCCCAGTAAGTGCCTGTTGGTCCAAGAGCATATGGAATGGAAGGAACAGTGGGGCATGTAGGGGAGGCAAAGGTCAGCTCAGCCTGGGGAGGTCGGGGTGTTCATAGGAGAAGATGCCTACATTTGGTCTGGAAGATTGGGTAGGAGTTTTCAAGGGAGACGAAACAAAGGGAGGGAACCTCAGCAGAAGGAAGAGGAGGTGCAAAGGCAAAGAGACTGGAAACAAGAACATTCCCGTAACTGCCATAGCTGGAGGCTAGAGTGAGGGGTGGGGACTAGTGGAGATTAGACTGGAGGGAAATCAGTGTAGTTAATGAAGGGTCCACTGTTTCATGAGGAGTCTGGACTTTATCCCAGCAGGACATTTAAACAAGGAAGTTATTCTTTTGGGATCTGAACTCATAGCTGTGTTGTCGGAACCTTGAGTCCACTGTACAACTGAGCTTCTTGAAGCTAGAGGCACATTCTCTGAAGAGACCTTTTATTTTTTATTTATTTTTTTTTGAAAATGACAAACCAATGATTTTAAAGGACTTTTCTCAGATAATAGTCACTTATCATGTATAGTAAAATAATAATAACAATATAATAGCCAAAAAAAAAAAGATGTCATTCACAAAATCATAGTTAGACATCCCATGAGTTTGGATTCTACAAAGCACATTCCTAAATAATGTCAAGTTACAGAATCAATAGAAATTAAATTTACAAAGCATGTATAACTAAACTTCAACAAAAATACATATAAAAATGTGTGGCTTGCAACAGTACTTAAATGGAGTTTATAGATTTAAATGCATCTATCAAGAATTAAGGGTGGTTGGAAGAACACAGACTAAGCATTCAAGTTATGTAGTTAAGGAAAGAACAACAAAATAACCCAAAGAAAATAGAATAAAGGAAATAATAAAGTGAAGAGAACTTTTAAACACAAGCCCCACTTTAATCTAGATTAGGGGTCTGTAAACTATAGCTTTTTCGCCAAAACTGCTTGCCACCTACTTTTATAAAGTTTTGTCAAACCACAGCCACACTTATTCATTTATGTAGTATATATTATCTATGACTGCTTTTATGCTACAACATCAGAGGTGAGTAGTTGTAACAGAGACTACATGGTCTGCAAAGCCTGAAATATTTACTGTTTGATCCTTTACAGAAAAATTTTGCTGACCCCTAGTCCAGACCAACACTGCACAATAGAAAGATAATACAAGCTGTATATGTGACTTAAGATTTTCTAGTAGCCACGTTTAAAAAAGTGAAAAGAAACACGGGAAATCAATTTTAATAATGTTTTATTTAACCTATATCCAAAATACTGTTTCAATATATAATCAATATCAAAAGTTATTAATGAGATACTTTACATTCTCTTTTTTTTATTTCTAAGTCTTCAAAATCCAGTGTGTGTTTTACGCTGATGGCACAGCTGCATTTTCAGTGCTCAGTAGCCTCATGTGGCTTGTGGGTACTGTATCAGACTATGACAAAGAAGACTACCCACTTCCCTTGACCCGCCAGGGTAGAGAGATGTCATGCTGCAAGCAAGGCCAGAAGAAACATATTCAGCTGAGTTTAGGCTTTGTTGAAACTCAAAGACTTCCAGGCTTTATTTCTTATTCTCTTGAATCTCTGCCTTAGAACATACAGTCAGTTATGAGCATGTCTGTGAGTTTCATCTTTCCCTTGGTATTTTTTCAGTTTACTTCTTTACTATTTATGTATAGAGAAGGGGTCCCACCGAATAAAATTCAAATGTTTCTTCTTGGGTATTTGGGGTTCCTTTGATACTGTCTCAGTATGTAGCCAATTCTTTCCCCCAGAACGCTTTTCCCCCAGAACTCTTCTGCATCAGGGCCTTTATTCAGGGTACACCTCTTACTTTGAAACCCTCCTGCTTTGTAAAGTGACCTAATGTCCTTCATTCATAGTCTGTGGCATCCTCTTCTACTACTAATGGACATGGCTTCATGAACATTTATCCACTCAATATGTATTTACTGAGCACTACTCTGTGCTAGGCATTGTTCTAGGCATGGAGATACAGTAGTGAAAAGGATATGATCATTGTCTATCAGGTGAGAGATGCAGACTTTCAGAATCACAATTCTGGTGGAGGGCGAGTTGTGCCATGACTTGCATATGGATGGAAGGGTCACCTGAAGGAAGTGAGGTTGGGGGAAGAGGGGAAGATGGGAGAAAGGGAAAGCTTCATGTCCTCAGGCTCAGTGCAGAGTAACCTGGTCATGATTTGCTTTTGTTCCTGCAGGCCAGAGCCCAGGAAGTCCTGCAGAAGCTGGGCGATGTGCAGGAAATATTTCACAAGAGGCAAATGAGTCTGATGAAACTGGCAGCCAGACAGACTCGCCCGGTGCAACCTGTGGCCCCCCATCCTGAGTCTTCCCCAAAATGGGTGTCACCGAAAACCAGCCAGCCCTCCACCTTGGGTAGGTTATTTGGGGCAAGGAAGATTTGTGCCCTTATGTTTAATCAGTGCTCATGAGTGTTGAGATTGTGGTTGTTTAAGATGCATAATGGTGGTTGTTTTGGCAAATATTATTTAAAATAAACTACAGATATGGAATAGTACAGGCATTGAAGACTTTATAGAGTTAGATAAAACTGAGTGCCTGTGTACAAGGAGATGCTCACAGTCTAGAAGGGGAATAATATAAATGTGCAAATAACATCAGCATAAAATAGACTCCATTAAGGACCTTTAAAATGCTCAAAAAATTCTATTATCGATCCAGTGGTAAATTTAGTTCTTTATAGAGATAAAAACAATAGGTAAGTCCTTACACCATTCCTGCATGGTCTTGATTATGAGAGCTTATTAGTAAGCCTTGAGATCAGGTAGTATAAGTCTTCCAACTTTGTTCCTTTTCAAGATTATTTTGGCTATTTTAGATCTTTTTCATTTCCATATAAATTTTAGAATCACTTTTCAATTTCTGTTGAGATTATGCTTGAGGTTGCAGTGAATCTGTAGATCAATCTGGGGAGAACTGTTATCATACCAATATTGGGTCTTCCAATTTATAAATGTTATAACTCTCCATTTATTTAGGTCTTCTTTAATTTCTCATGGCAATATAGTAGTTTTTCAGTTTGGTTTGCTCTTTTTTAAAGTTTTTATTTAAGTTCCAGTTAGTTAACATACAGTATAATATTAGTTTCAGGTGTGCAATACAGTGATTTAGCACTTCCATACATCCCCAGTGCTTATCAGGACGAGTGCACTCCTTAATCCCCATCACCTGATTAACACATCCCCTGCCCACCTCCCCTCTGGTAACCGTCAGTTTGTTTTCTATAGTTTGAGTCTGTTTCTTGATTTGCCTCTCTCTCTCTCTCTTTTTTCCCCTTTGCTCATTTGTTTTGTTTCTTAAATTTCACATACGTGTGAAATCACATGGTATTTGGCAGTATAGTAGGTTTGAGTGTAGAGGTCTTAGGCATTTCATGTTTTTTTTTAAACCATATAGTAAATGGAATTTATCATATCTAACTATTAATAGTAATATATTTCTGTATAAAATGTAATCAGGTCATCTGTGAATAGGGACATTTTACTTCTTCTGTTTCAATCTTTATGCTTTTCCCCCTTGCCTTTTTCAAATGGCCGAGACCTCCAGTACGATGTTGAATGGGAGTGGTGAGAGCAGACATCCCTGTCTTTTCCCAATGTTAAGGCAAAGAGTTCCTTTTTTACCTTAAAGTATGATGTTAAGAGTAAGTTTTTCACAGAGGCCTTTCATCAGATTGAGGAAGTTCCCTTCTCTTCCTAGTTTGATGAGAGTTTTCATCATGAATGATTGTTGACTTTTTCAGATGCTCTTTTTGGTGCATCTATTGAAATGATTATATAGTTTTTCTCCTTTATTTGTTAATATGGTGGATTACAATGATTTATTTTCAAATGTTAAAACAATTGTACATTCCTGGGATAAACTACTCTTGGATATGTTATATGTGTTATTTGTTACTCTGTTATTTGAAACTCTGTTATTAAGCACATACATGTTCATAATTGTTATGTCTTCCAGATATTCTGGCCCTCTTCTAATTAGGAAACATCTCTCCTTTCCTCCTTATCTTTAGTAATACTCCTTGTCCTGACGTCTATTTTGTCTGATATTAATATAGCATTCCAGCTTTCTTATGTTTAGTATCTGCATAATATATTTTTTCCATTCTTCTATTTCTTTGTTTTTAAAGTGTATCTCTTGTAAGCAACATATAATTGGGTCTTGACTTTTTAAAAAAAAAGATTTGATGTATTTAAGAGATAGTGTGCACGAAAGAGCGCACGAGGCGGGGGGCAGAGGGAGAGGGAGAAGCAGGCTCCTCGCTGAGCAGGGAGCCCCATGTAGGGCTCAGGGCTCGATCCCAGGACCCTGGGATCATGACCCAAGTGGAAAGCAGCTGCTTAACCGACTGAGCCACCCAAGCGCCCCAATTGGGTCTTGACTTTTTAATACATTCTGTTAACCTCTGTCTTCTAATTGGAGTATTTAGTCCATTTACATACAATGTAATTATTGATATAGTTGGATTTAGAGCTATAATTTTGTTATTTTCTCATTTTTTCCCTCTATTCCTCCTTTCCTGCCTTCTTTTAGGTTAGCAATTTTTTTTAGTCTTCTGTTTTAATTCTTTTATTGGCTTTTTAGCATACCTCTTTGCATTGTTTTTTTCAGATATATGTTTATATATAGTCTTTTATATTTTATATATAATCTTTTACATCTACTCTCTTAATCAGTCATTTCTAATGTTCTTTTTATTCCTTATTGGAGATCTGAATCATCACTTGTGTCATTCTCTTCAGGCTGAAGAACTTCCTATGCATTTCTTGTGCAAGTCTGTTGACAACAAATTCTTTTGTTTTGTATATATCTGAAAATTATGGGATCTTGGTAATTCTCCATTTCCTTTGGTATACAATCCCGTCTCCCGTCACATATTGCACTTTTTAGAAGCAAGACTTGATAGCAGTTTAGCGCATTTCTTTCTTGAATTTTCTGTGCGCGCACACACACACACATACACACACATTCAACACACACAAACATGCACACTTAATACACTTATGCACACATCCTGCTCACACATACAAACAGATACTCACACACATAGAGACATATTTTTGGATGCCTGAAATTAGGCCATGGTTCTCCTTAATTCTCATTTAGGGCTCTTTCCCAAAACTAAATTATGTTCACTTCTGTGATTTTCCTCTGTCATTGTTCTAAGGGATATATGTTTATTGCAAGTAAATAAAGCAGGAATGATAGCTTGTTTCTCTCTCTCTCTCTCTCTCTTTTTTTTTTTTTCAAACACAAGATCTCGTAATGGACAATGACCCTTCTAGTCTAAATAGATCTTCATCATATCTGAATGGGTATCATTGACTTTGGCCCGACATTTTGCCCATTTTGCAGAACAATTCTGCACTTTTGTTTTGGATAGTAACCGCTGAGTATGGATTCAGGCAAGTTACTAACAGGATTTTCAAACATATTTATCCGATTCCTTAGTAACCGAGTCTGTTCCAAGATAAACCATTATATTTCACAGTGTAAGGAACATGAGGGAGCTGGAATCTTGGTTCTAACTCTTGTTAGCTGGGTGCCTTGGGTACAACATTTAACCTCTCTAAAGTTTATAAGGAATGTGAAAAAGTTCTTTTGTGGCTATAATAATCGTTAAAATGTACTGTTTACCATGATCTAAATACTTTGCATGTATTAACTCATTAAGCCTCATAACAGCCCTCTACTGTAGGCTTTCTCATTATTCCACACTTTACAGATGAAGAAGCTAAGGCACAGAGATTACTTTGATAATATGTGTCTTGTACATGTAAGAGCAAGACTCGAATGCTGGTAGTGTATCTCCTCGCCCCAGCCTTGAACTTCATCACTGTACTTACAGTGGGCAGGGTGGTGCTTCTCAGTCATGGGTGTTGCCAGTTATAATGTATGCACTCCTAGCATGTAGTTATTTTGCCTGGAATCACTCAGCTTACAGGGATCCTGCAGAGAGAGAGGAGCCCAAAGCGTTGTTCATTGTTATGAAGTAGCTTCAGCGGTCGTATAACCAGGGACAGCAAATAGTCACTTCACTGCAGATTTCAGTAATATCTATAAAAAAATCCATAGAAAGCCCAAGCAGATTCCAGTCGACTCACAGAACCTGAGGGTTGGAAGGAATCTCTGGAGGCCACCGTTCACCACAGATAAAAATCAGGATGATAATGTTGGGGGCATTAGGTGGATGGCATTTTGGCCATGGGACCCAGAAACACTCAAATTCTTAGGTTGTTCCCAGGGATCCTGTGAGTTTTCCAAGGGAATTATATATACAAGGGTGTTGACAGTAACAAGAACTCAAAGTACCACTTACTTAGTAGCCTTGGAGCCATCATCCCCAATGCAGCCCTCTGGTAATGCTGGGTTAGAAGGCCTCAAGGCCTAACCAGGGCTTCTCCTCCCCAAGTCCCATTCTTACTGCCAAATTTCCTTGGAGGCCTGAAGAAAAGATATCTCCCAGGTGTCCCAAGAGCTCTGTGGAACGGAGGGGTGGGTGACAAAGTGACAGAGAGAAGAGAGCAAGAGCAAGACAGCCCATTTCCATCCTGACTCAGCCAATTGATTTTTCACATAGTTGTCTCATCCACTAATAATGTGGTTCCATCAGTTCTGGAATCCAACTGTTAGATTAGCAACAATTTCTGGCTGGGGCAGGCATAGATATCCTCTTATATAATCATAGTATAATTATGTGAGTGGGGGGGTTTGCGTGTGTGTGTGTGTGTGTGTGTGTGTGTGTGTGTGTAGAGACAGAGAACACTTTGAAGAAGACTGTAAGGAAATGATTGTGTTTAAGTGGTAAGATTTTAGTGTTTTTAAAATTGTCTATAATAAGCACAAATTAACTACCTGTATAATGAAAAAATATGTTCAATAAATGTGGTATCTAGAATTGAATCTTGTCTTCTAATCCAAGAGCAACATCCGCTGCAGCATTATACAGTACAAAGATAAATGCTAAAGCGGCAGAGCATAAAAGAATCCATGAAGTTTGAATGTCAAGGAAGACTTCCTGAAGAAAGTGACCTTTTCCCTGAGCCTTAAAAATGGGAATGATGGAAATTCTCTCGTTTTTACTGCTTTACGCTTACTGATTTGTTGTAGTTTGATGTTTCATGTGGTGGTGTGTGTGATCTTTGTCTCTTTGGATCAAATGTTAAATGCCTGGGGTTGAGGGCTATTTCTTTTCTGCATCTCTCCTTCACCTCCAATTTCATCTCCCACCTCGGAAGTCACCGCAGCAGCTCAATTAAGCTTTGTTATTCAGCTGGGCCAACCCAGTCCAGCTGCTCGTCCAAGCCAGGAGATACGCTCTGGGTTATTTATAAGCTGAGTTGCCAAATTAATGGCATGGGTTTTTTTTTTTTTTTTTTTTTGTCTCTCTAGCTCCTCTTCAGAGGACATCTGAGGAAATTTTTACAGGGACTTTGGAAAAGGAGGATGACGAGACTAAATTTGAAGTCAAGGTAAGATCACCTTTCTCCTTTATGGATAGAAATTTCTGACATAAGAGAATGTTGCTGCCATAATTACCAATAAATGAAGTTCCCCTGTCCCGTACCTGTCACCTCCAGACGATGTGGCCATAAAGACACATAGCACAGACCAGTGCTCTCAAGAGCTGAGGTTTGTAGGATTTCTTCCTTTTCTTCCTTCTTAATTGAAACTAGAAAAACTGTTTGGTCATGGATGTAATTGTTGGTAGATACTATGTTATTGAGGGAACAGTCATTTTGTGCATTCCTGTACTCTGACTTCATATTTAAATTTGGTAGAACAGTGTGCAGTTCATGTACAGAAACCATGGCTGAATTACATGGAGCTACACACACTTGCGTGCATGTACCCCCAGTGAGTTCTGAATAAACGCTGTAGATTGTGTGAACATCATTTTCTTGCTTTTAATACTATGCTCTAGTTGTGTAAGATATTAATATTAGAGGAAGTTGGGGGAGGGGTACACGAGACTTCCCTGTATGTTTCTTTGCAACCTTATGTGAATCCATAATTATTTCAAAATAAAAGTTAAAAAAAAAAGAGCATAAGCTTTGGAATCAGGCAGACCTGCATGGAAGCCACAGAAGCCACTCTAAGCCTCCGTTTCTCGTCTATAAAAACGGGGATAACAACAGCTATCACCTGAAACTAATTTTTGGCAGCAAATGGAAATTTGAAAAGTGCCAAGCACTGTATAATTGTAAGGTAACATATTTAAATGCCCAAATTAAAAATATGTTGCCGCAAAAGCAACCCTAGAAGGGTCCCTTTCCTCCTGCCTCACTAAATGATGAGTATCTGGCTGATGGAATGATGCTGAAAGCAGAAGCCGGTAGACCCTGGGTCACACGCACTTTAGCAACAGTTTGGATCTACCATCTGTGTCTAATGGGTCTGAATAGAGGACCCCACAGGTATTCCACCGACCATGAGGGGGTCAGGCAGAAAGCGGGTCTCAGACTTTTCTTCCTCGAGGCAGAAACAATGTGGGAAGTGGAGTTGCCAGCAGACTTAGAGAGAAAAACCTGCATTCTTCTGTTTAGTCATCCTTTCGTAGTTTAGACAGATGAGGACATTGCTATAGCTGTTTCAGAATCCCCTGTGGTGGGAGAAATTGCTTTACCATGTCTTCCAGAGTTAAGAAACAGTCTGCAGTTTCACACAGTCGTGATCAGCCATTTTAAAGAGTAAAGAGCAATTTTTTGAAGTGGGCCAATGTAATGAAACTTCGCCCGACTTGACATCCGTGAAGTCTGTGGAATTATGGAGTGATATAAAAAGGGCTGAACTGTGATCATCTTCAAAACTGCGCATCACCCTACCCATCTCTGTACGCTGGGCTTCAGAGAATCTCATCTCTGAGGGTGAGAGCCGTGTCAAGTGCACCAAAGCCCAGATCCAGCCCCTGAACTCACATGCTGTTGCTATTAACCCGCAATGCGATTCGAACTACTTCGGCTCTGTGATCTCCTTTGCCCATCTTTAGACAACATATTTATGGCCTACACACTTTATAAAGATGCCATAGGAGTTGTGCGTACATGACGGTTCTTACAGAAAGGAATCCAAATTTGAGTGAATTATTTCAGTAAGTGTGAACAATAAAAGTGAGTGCTGCTGTTTTATTTGTTGGGGGGGGGAAGGAAATATAGTTAGTAATCGTAAAGCACCTTTTCTCAGGGAAGACCTCAAGGTATTTATGGTGAAATGTTTCCATAAAATGCATTTATTTACTTTGATTTTATTTTTGGTAAAAATAGACAATGCAGAAACTAGGTCAGGGGAAGAATCAGAGGGCTATAGGGTTGGAAAATGTTAAGTAGAATCCAAGAAGCTCTGACCACTAGATTTTTGGTTTCTTCTTTTTTGGTTGTGCTGTTTATTTAATTCAGACTCCAAGCTCGTCCTGCTAGGATGCTGGCTCCCTCGTATTTAGGCAGTCACCAACAGCATAGGTACGGGTAAGCTGGCACAAGCCCATGTGACAATTGTCCTGGGCTTTGTTGTCGTATTTCCTTATTGTTACCTTGTTTGTGTATTTAATGAAGGGCTTTTCCTGCAACAACATGTATGTTAACAGTCAAGGCAGTGGAGGAAGCAGGGTAGGAACGGTCTGCCAGACTTCCTCAATTTGGCAAACAGGCTGGTCAGACTTCTTTTTTTGCGTGTGTGTGTGTTTATAAAAGTAATGTTTATTGCATAATTTTTTAAACATTCAGGTATAAAGAAAATAAAATGATCCAATTTTCTAAAAGAAAATCGACATTGCTATTTTAGTGCATCTATGTCATGACTTTGGCCTGCTACTTAATAATACCTAAAAAAATAAGCATATGTGTACATGTGAAGTTATAGTTGAATTCTTGGGAACCTGGGCTCTGATACCAGATTGCCTGTGTTTGCCTCCTGGCTCTCTATGGGCATTTACTGTAATTTTTTAAAAAAATTTTTATTATGTTATGTTAGTCTGCATACAGTACATCATTAGTTTTTGATGTAGTGTTCCATGATTCATTGTTTGCATATAACACCCAGTGCTCCATGCAATACGTGCCCTTCTTAATACCCATCACCGGGCTAGCCCATCTCCCCACCCCCATCCCCTCTGAAATCCTCAGTTTGTTTGCCAGAGTCATAGTCTCTTGTGGTTCATTCCCCCTTCTGTTTACCCCCCCTTCATTCTTCCCTTCCTTCGTCTACCAATCTCCCTGCTATTCCTTATGTTCCGCAAATGAGTGAAACCATATAATAATTGTCTTTCTCTGCTTGACTTATTTCACTTAGCATAATCTCCTCCAGTCCCGTCCATGTTGCTGTAAATGTTGGGTAATCGTTCTTTCTGATGGCCGAGTAATATTCCATTGAATATATGGACCACACCTTCTTTATCCATTCATCTGTTGAAGGGCATCTCAGCTCCTTCCAGAGTTTAGCTATTATGGACAATGCTGCTATGAACATTGGAGTGCATATGGCCCTTCTCTTCATTACGTCTGTATCTTTGGGGTAAATACCCAGTAGTACAATTGCTGGGTCGTAGGGTAGCTCTATTTTTAACTTTTTGAGGGACCTCTACACTGTTTTCCAAAGTGACTGTACCAACTTGCATTCCCACCAACAGTGTAAGAGGGTTCCCCTTTCTCCACATCCTCTCCAACGTTTGTTTTTTCTTGCCTTGTCAATTTTTGCCATTCTAACTGGCATAAGGTGGTATCTCAGTGTGGTTTTAATTTGAATTTCCCTGATGGCTAATGATTTTGAACATTTTTTCATGTGTCTGTTAGCCATTTGTATGTCTTCATTGGAAAAGTGTCTGTTCATATCTTCTGCCCATTTTTTGATTTGTTTATTTGTTTCTCGTGTATTGAGTTTGAGAAGTTCTTTATAGATCTTGGATACCAGCCTTTTATCTGTAGTTTCATTTGCAAATATCTTCTCCCATTTTGTGGGTTGCCTCTTTGTTTTGATGACTGTTTCCTTTGCTGTGCAAAAACTTTTTATCTTGATGAAGTCCCAAAAGTTCATTTTTTCTTTTGCTTCTCTTGCCTTTGGAGATGTGTCATGAAAGAAGTTGCTGTGGCCGGTGTCGAAGAGGTTACAGCCTATGTTCTCTATGATTTTGATGGATTCCTGTCTCACATCAAGATCTTTCATCCATTTGGAATTTTCTTTGTGTATGGTGCTAGAGAGTGGTCAAGTTTCATTCTTTTGTATATAGCTGTCCAATTTTCTCAGCACCATTTATTGAAGAAACTGTCTTTTTTCCACTGGATGTTTTTTCCTGCTTTGTCAAAGATTAGTTGCCAAAGAGCCGAGGGTCCATTTCTGGGTTCTCTATTCTGTTCCATTGGTCTATGTGTCTGTTTTTGTGCCAGTACCATGCTGTCTTTGTGATCACAGCTTTGTAGTATAGCTCGAAATCTGGCAACCCGATGCCCCCAGCTTTGTTTTTCCTCTTCAACAATTCCTTGGCAATTCAGGGCCTTTTCTGGGTCCACACAAATTTTAGGATTGTTTGTTCCAGCTCTTTGAAAAACGTCGTTGGTATTTTGATCAGGATGGCATTGAAAGTGTAGATTGCTCTGGGTATGATACTCTATATGGAAAACCCAAAAGACTCCACCCCCAAACTACTAGAAGTTATAGAGCAATTCAGTAACGTGGCGGGATACAAAATCAATGCTCAGAAATCAGTTGCATTTCTATACACGAATAACGAGACCGAAGAAAGAGAAATTAGGGAATCCATCCCATTTACAATAGCACCAAAAACCATACATTACCTTGGAATTAACTTAACCAGAGACATAAAGGGTCTATATTCTA
>NW_024426552.1:80087836-80164301 GCF_017311325.1 Ursus maritimus
TTTCTTGTTGATATGATCTATCACACTGATCGATTTGCGAATGTTGAACCACGCTTGCATCCCAGGGATGAATCCCACTTGGTCATGATGGATAATCCTTTTAATGTACTGTTGGATCCTATTAGCTAGGATCTTGTTGAGAATTTTGGCATCCATATTCATCAGGGATATCGGTCTGTAATTCTCCTTTTTGATGGGGTCTTTGCCTGGTTTTGGGATCAAGGTAATACTGGTCTCATAGAATGAGTTTGGTAGTTTTCCTTCAGTTTCTATTTTTTGAAACAGCTTCAGGAGAATAGGTATTATTTATTCTTTGAATGTTTGGTAGAATTCCCCAGGGAATCCAACAGGCCCTGGACTCTTGTTTTTTGGGAGGTTTTTGATCACTAATTCAATCTCTTCATGATTAATTGGTCTGTCAGACTTCTAAACACCAAGGCTATAAGAAGTGTGAGCAGAGGGGCGCCTGCGTGGCTCAGTCCTTAGGCGTCTGCCTTCGGCTTGGGTCATGATCCCAGGGTCTTGGGATCGAGCCCCGCATCGGGCTCCTTGCTCAGCGGGAAGCCTGCTTCTCCCTCTCCCACTCCCCCTACTTGTGTTCCCTCTCTTGCTGTCTCACTCTCTGTTAAATAAATAAATAAAATCTTAAAAAAAAAAAAAAGAAGTATGAGCAGAGCCCATATAGTTGTGAATGACCATGAGTAGGAAGGAAGAGGATCTATGAACTAAATCCCAAAATCCTAGACTTAAAAATCAATTCAGGACCAGTAAATGTCATTAGCATTTGGCAAGGTAGGTAGTATAACCAGGGAAATTGTCATTCCAAAATATGTAAGAAAACTAGTAAAAGAAAATAGTTGGTTAGAAAAAAAGGTTTAGACTCATGTCTGTATGATTCATGGCTTATTAAAAGGGGGACAAGGAGGTTGACTAACATGAAGAGCAATCATTGCTGCTTTTGTTTTGTGGCTACTGTCCAGGACAGATGACCAGAATGCATCACATCTAACCCTGGTGACAATCCTGACAATCCTAGCTCGCAAAGACAAAATGAAACCACAGCACAAATCATAACATTGTGATAAATGACCCACCTTGCCTTCCTCAGGTAAATGCTCAAAGAAAGAAAGAAAGAAAGAAACCAAAACCATTAGATTGCCACTAGACTCACTGATACTCACTACAACAAAATCATGCAACAAAATCATGATGTGAATTTATCATCATCAGAGAACTCATTTCCAAAAAAGGCGTTCCGTCTTCTCAGGTGGGGTAATCCTTGCTTTACTTGTTGGAAGGAATGCAAACTAAACTTGACAAGCTGGCTGAGGCTCTCGGGGCCATCTGGCAGCTGTGTGGCCATGCGCTAGACTCACTGACGTGGTCTGGGAAAGCCCAGCCGTGGAGGAGATTCGCTGTGGTTGCTGGCAGTGGTGATGTTTCTAGTTCGGGTCCTTTACGTCACCAGCTGGAAGCTGAAAGCATGACTCATGGGGGCTGCTTTCCCAGGCTGCTCGCTTCACAGCCTCTTCAGAGCTGGAAAGAGGCCAGAGGCTGATGAAAATTCCTTTTTCATGAATGTGAACCCTCAGGATAAAGACCAAGCTACTGGATATGGGCACCAACAAACTGTTCCTGGGCACCTGTTAATGTGGCTTAGATAGTAGAGGCCTTTTTAGGCTTGCAAGCAAACAGTCTCCTTTATAAAAATTAAAGAGAGAGGGGGGAAAAATCTGTAACTTACAGCCAAGGCTGTAAGTTACAGAATGGGGAGGTGAGGGAAAGGTTGCTAACACTGATGAGGCCCAGACATTGTGCTGTGTGCTCTATGTACCTGATTTCATCACAAATCCTCAATACCTTGAGGAAGAAGATGAGGAAGATAGTGTTTCCCTTGTTTTATCCGTGATGCTGTTGAGACTCTGAGAAGTTAAGCGAGTTTCCCTAAGGGTCACACAACTACTAAATGGTGGAACTGGGATCTGAAACTTGTAGTTTATTTAATCTAATAGTTTACTCATCTGACTTGATCTATTTACCTATAACCTATCAGTGACTTAATCTACCTAACTACCAGTTTACTTAATCTCTCATACTCTAAATTTCCTCTTCTGCAAAATGGGGATAAAGCAACCTCACAGGTGGTTGGTTAAATGAAAACTATATGACTTCAATAATAATGATAATGTTAACAAATCAAAATAAAAATATTTTAAAAACAAGAAACATACGGAAAGTACCTAGCATGATGCCTCACATATAGCAGGTTCTTACTAATTTTAGTTTCCCATTTAATCCCATGTTTATAAATAGAATGTTCTGTGTAAAAGATGAAAAGTAGCTGAAGGAAGGTCAGATTCAGATCTTAAATTGAATAGCTTCTCCTAATCTTGAATGTGTACTGTTTTGCCAAATGATAGCAGATCAGGCCAAACTCAGTTCCTTGCTTTCTCACTCCTTTGAACCCCCAAAGCTTTCATTTACCTTTCTGATTCTCAACAGGAGAACTACATAAACTATAAGCACATTTCAGTGTTCACCCTCTGTGATGCTTGAAGTCTGGTCATTCAGTGAATCCACCAAATCTTAAAGCAACCCCAACTAAGCTTTCTGAAGAATTTCTAGAACCAAGATTTTCAAGGTTCCCTATGTATTGCAGCCCTGAGAAGCTTATTAATAATGCAGATAAGAAGTAGGAAGATTGGTAGGAGAAGAAAGGGAAGAAGAAAGGGAGGGTAAACAGAAGGGGGAATGAACTGTGAGAGACTATGGACTCTGGGAAACAAACTGAGGGGTTTGGGGCGGGGGAGGGATTGGGATAGGCTGGTGATGGGTATTAAGGAGAGCACGTATTGCATGGTGACTGGGTGTTATTCTCAAGTAATGAATCATGGAAGTTTACATCAAAAACTAGGGATGTACTGTATGGTGACTAACATAATATAATAAAAAATTATTATAAAAAATGCAGATTCTCAAGCTCTACCCTCAGAGATTGTGATTCAGGAGGGCTAGAAGAACATGGTTCAAGAATCTGAATTTTTAACTTTGAAATTTAAAATTTTTAATTTGGTGACTAGAACACAGGTGGTATAAGGATTGCATTTTTGGTCACACTGGCCTAGAGGCTATATTCACTGGTCATAAAGACTTGGGACAAAGGAGAGCTCATTAAGGTGGATATGGATCTCTTAGGCTAATACAGAGTTTAGAACTTAGTGAAGTAAGGGTGTGATTATATTAAACTATGAGAACGGACTTTCATTGAGGGAGCTATACGAAAAAGGAGAGAATAGCATTTAAGACCACTGTTGACTTTGCTCTTTGACCAATAAAAAACTGAGATGACTAAAATATTTCATGGGTCCAAACTGGGTGTCTTATTCAGCTCCGTTTAATATGCATTAAAGCAATTGCTATGGGTCATATGGAAACAATTCTAACATGGGGACTGAACTCAGTAATCTTACACGTTTCATGAGGGAAACTACATATTTCAAATAATTTGTAATGTAGGAGAGAGTGACATACCTCCAGTAAAAGGAATATAACACGTTAGAAGGCAGAAGAGGGAACAGTTCATAACAACAATATTGGGAATATTTTTAGAAAGGAGATGGCATTTGAACTTAACTTTGAAAAATAAATACAACTTTGAAAGGTGGATAAGACAGAGAAGGTCAGTCAAGATGGGGAAGGATATAAAGTCTCAAAAGTCTGAAGGGGCATAGGCCATTCTGGGAATGGTTCGAGAAAGCCAGAGAGGTAGACCAGAACAGGTTGCTGAAGGCTTTGGTTAGGAGTTGTTGCCAGGAAGGGTACCTGTGTATTAGAAAGATGACTCTGGTACAACAACAATGAAGGGTAGACTAGAAGAAGGCAGGCAGGAGGACCAGGTGCCAGCAGGTGTCATGGTCTGGGTGTGCCTCCTGTGTTAAGAGCCTCCTAATGACAGAAAAAAGGGAGATAGGCAAAGCTCATACCAATTAATCCAGATGTCTTCCCCAGTGCCTAGAATACACTAGACTGTCTCAGAAAGTGTGATGAATGAGGTGTAGATTAAGGCAGACAAGAAAGGGAAGAGATTTAATAGAGAGGGAAAGAAGATATTGAAGATACTTTGAGGTTTCCATCTCGGATTTTTCATTAGATGAATTTGTTGGCTAATATAGAGCACTCAGGAGAAACAGTAGAAAGTGAGGACTTATGAAGGCTGAGTCCAAACTTTGTAGGGTTTTGTGGATCTGTAACAACAACCCACACCCTCTCTTTCTATGAGCTGTAGCCACCACCCCCCCCCGCCCCAACACACACACCAATGAGAGCCAGCCAATTGACCTTAAGGTTATGTGGAAATTATTTGTGAAATAGGTTAGGGACCAAAGATTGGTCTAAAAAAGTACTTTTCAAACTTGTGATTTTATTTACAAATTAAGATTTACAGGCATACAAAAATAAGTTTACATTGACATTTATGCATTGAGGTTAAAATCACATGAAATCAAACAGCTTGAGAAAATTCTGGGTACGTAGGCAACTTCTTTTCAATGTCCTTGGCACGCTTGTTTCCTTCACATTTCTTGGTTTGGGAATGGGAGAAAGGTATCTTGCAACATGTTTCTCAATTTCTGGTATTTTAAACAGAACTACAGACTTGTAAATCATTGTTAAAACAATGTTACAGTTTTTTAAGAAGACACTTTTCTCATAAACAAAATATTATAAACATTGTTTAGAGTATTAGTCCAGCCTTTAAAAACCAATTTAACCAATGAGGTCATTGAACTAATTACTAATAATTCTGGCTGGGAAATTCAAGATCTTAGATAAAAGAGACCCTGGAAAAATTTTGAAATAGGAAAAGTTTGCATTTGGGACCCATTCCCCTATCTTCCGCTATTCATTTCCCATTCGCACAAAGCTTCAGGACTACTCATGCCTGTCTTCTTAAGCCTGCCCTGCTCCTCCAAAGGGCTTTAGTCCATAACATGTACTAAAACCTTCTTCTCCTCTCCCCTCCCTCTTGGAAGCCCCTACCCAATGTAGCTAACTTGGTCTAGAGGTAGGAGAATATCTGAATGAGCTAGCTCATAGCAATGCATGGATGACAGCTCCTTAACCCTTCTGGAAATACTTGCCATTAAAAAAAAAAAAGAAAAAAAAGACTGCTCTATTATCCAAAGCCAGTGGCTTCTTCAGGCAGTGGCAATGAAGAGTAAGAAAAGATGTGCTGGGAAGGGCCGGTGAGATGGAGCAAACAGGACAGACTAGCCAGCTAGCGATCTGTTCCCAGGGTAGATTCTCTAAGTGGTTCCTGTTTTTCAAAAGTTCTTCCTATTCTCCACATCAGAAACCCCTGAATCTTAACCAAAAAAAAAAAAAAAAAAAAAGTAAATAAAGAAAGAAAAAGAAAAAGAAATAGAAATGGGTTTCCCCCTTTTCCCCAGCAATTCCAGCAATGGGGAGGAAAAGGCAGAGCCATCCCTTCCGAGGCTGGTGCTGTTCAGTCTGGGACTGTGTCTCTAAGACCACCCTGGGCTGAGGCTGGAAGTTGAATGGCCTTTGGAGAGTTTTCCTTTTCCTTTTTTTCCCCCACTGTCCTCCCTACACCCCACCATTGTGTAATTTTTCAATAATTCTTACTTGTCCTACCTCTTCATTTATTTTCTCTGGTTTTCATAATTAATTTACAATTTTGTAAAGTGCTTAACCATAAATACTTCTTGCAATGATCACTTTTTATATGTAAATGAAGAGGGTGGTTCAGCCCTTTATCTACCTTTTTCTCACAATGAGGTCTAGTAGCTTCTCTTTTTAAAGAAATGTGATAATATAATAAATAATATTTTCACCTTGAATTACCAGATACCATTGCTTTAAAAGAGTTGAAACTGAAATTGCTTTCCACGCATACCTAAAGTCATAAAGTGAAATAATTTAACTGCAGGGAAAAGCTAATTTGATTCAGTTCAAATGTGGCCATATCTCTCCTTTGGGGAAGAAAAAAAAAATTAATAATCAATTGAAAACCAGTTAGTGATACTTTTTTTTTTTTTTAAGATTTATTCATTTATTTTAGTGAGAGAGAGAGAGTGAGTGGTGGGAAGAGCAGAGGGAGAGAATATCAAGTAGACTCCCCGCTTAATGCAGAGTCCAACCAGGGCTCGATCCCACCAGCCATGAGATCATGACCTGAACCCAAGCCAAGAGTTGGACACGACTGACTGAGCCACCCAGGTGCCCCCAGCTATTGATACTTTAAAAAATGTAGGTACTTTTAAAAAATTGATGGATACTTTTAAAAAGATATTCTCTGGAGAGAGAGAGAGAGAGAGCATGCACGGGAGCAGAGGCAGGGGCAGAGGGAGAGGGAGAGAGAATCTCAAGCAGACTCCCCACTGAGCAAGGAGCCCAGTGGGGGGCTTGATCTCACAACCCTGAGATCATGACCTAAGCTGAAATCAAGAGTCAGTTGCTCAGCTGACTAAGCCACACTGTGACCCTGAAATAAAATTTTTAAACAAAATTCCTTTCAAGCTAGGCACTTAGCCTGTTCTCTCAATTTTGAAATACATCTTTCTTCAAAATATGGGGGAAACAAAACAATTAGATTACATGTTTGTTGAGAAGACCTAGGAAGTCATCATTCAAGGTGCTCTTAGAGAACCTGTATATGGGTTGGTGTCACTTTGAAACTCAGGAGAGGCTGGGTTAGAAATGGGGGTACAGGGAGTGATGTTGGGCCCAGAGCCGTTGGCAGCTGCCTGCCTTCACAGCCACCCTTTTTCTTCAGAATAAAGTGAACATAAATGGGGAGGGGCTTTTCTACCTGATTGCCTCTCCAGTAGGGTGGTTTATGGGTCAGTTCCCTTTTATATCACCAGCTGGCTGAGAAAATCTACTCTTTGAGATACCCTAGGGGCAACTCTAAGTCAGGGTTGACAGAGGGAAATATAGGATATGATTCCACAGGAACTTGTTGCTCTGCTTTTAGGGGCACCTGGGTGGCTCAGTCGGTTAAGCATCCGACTCTTGGTTTCAGCTCAGGTCATGATCTCAAGGTCGTGGGATCAAACCTCACATCAGGCTCCGTGCTGAAGGTGGAGTCTGCTTGTCCCTCTCCCACCCCCTCTACCTCTCCCCTCCCCACACTCACGCTCTTTCTCTCTCTCTCTCTAAAATAAATGAGTAAAATCTTAAAGAAAAATTAAAAAGCATCATTTTATAATTCAGTGAGTCTCCTAAGGAATCTGTAACCAAAATATAGCAGCAACTGGTTGGTTGGTCTGTGGTCAATTTTCTTGGTTAATTATTTAAAATAAAAGGAACAAAAGACCCAATATTTGAAAAAGCAAGCATTTATTTAAATATGTGGTCTTCCTTCTAGAGCTTTGGGGAAGCTTAATTTAAATTTCTTCCCCAAAGTAATCTGACTGCAATTTATTTAGCTTTCATCTCAAAATTGGAAGCAATAGCACTTATGTTGGTATTTGATATTATAAGCAGAAGAATGTTTCATCGCCAATTCACACATCTCACTCATTTTATACAGAAGAAAATAGATGCCCAGGGAGCCTACGTGACTTGGCCAACACCTCCCAGGTAGTGAGAAATACGGGGTCTCTATTACACATGAGTAGGTAGGAACTGTCCAACAATTACTGCAGGTCAGTGTGCCTCGTTGCTTTACATATATTACCTATTTTAATCCCCACAAAGTAGATATTAAAGGGCCAAACATAGGTACCATTTATCAAGTCTTCTTTGTACTAAGTACTTTAATTCCTTATCTTAAATCACCACAATAACCCTCTGATACAGATACAATGAGTCCTCTTTTACAGAGAGAGACCTCAGGTGCAAAGAAGTCTTGCCCAAGGCCACTTCTAAACAAAAAATAAGCCAGGGATTGCCACCCAGATGTACCTCTCACATGAAGAATCTGTGTTCTTTTCACTCTCTAAGTGGTTTTCAAAGTTCTGGTCACAGTGGTGACAGTGAACTCAATTTGGTGGGTTCACAAGCATCGAAAAATAAGGAAAAAGAACAGAATGCAACAGGGATAGCCTAATTTAAAAATAGAGTATATCACATCAGCTATACGTATGTCTGTTTTGTGTGTGTGTGTGTGTGTGTGTGTGTGTTTCCAACACAACCAAGCAATTAGCTACATTCTGCCACTGTCTACCTAGAGATAGAATCATGTCCCACAAGTTAAAGGCTCAGTCTTGTAAGATAGCTCCCCGACCCCCTTCAGACGCTGTTTGAAAAGTCCAGGTTGTCACTGGTGCTTCTGACCACTTGCTATAGATCAGTTTCCCATGACTCCCTCCTTAGGTTCGATTGATGTACTAGAGTGGCTCACAGAACTCAGAGAAACATTATACTTTCTAGATTTCCAGTTTATCTTAAAAGGATGTAATTCAGGAATAGCCAGATGAAGAGATGCGTAGGTCAAGGTATAGGGACATGGAGCTTCCGTGTTCTCTGAGCAAGCCACCCACCCCCCATCTCCATGTGTTCTCCAACCCAGAGGCTCTCTTTTTGGATGTTTTAGGAAGCTCCATCACAAAGGCATGACAGGTTCAACCACTGGCCATTAGTAATTGAACTCAATCTCTGCCCCCCTCCCCTCCCTGGAAGCGGTGGTGGTCAGGGGAATTGAAAGTTCCAACCCTCTAATTACGTGGTTGGTTCCCCTGACAATCAGCCCCCCTCCTTTGGTGCTTTCCAAAAGTTACCTTATTAACATAAACTCTGGTGGGGTTGAAAGTAGTTTGTTATGAATAACAAAAGAAAACTTCATGGCTCTTATCACTTAGGAAATTACAAGTTTTAGGAGATCTGTACCAGAAATAGGACAAGGTCAAATATATATTTATTATAAATCACAATATGTGTGTATGTATGTTTTGATGTTTTTCTTGTGGGGCATGGTCAGACTTTGGAAGCTACTGCACTAGAACACAACTAATCTGTCTAAACCTTAGCAAAACCTTGGTATACAGTATAGTTAACTACCTCCCTGCAGGTTATTAAAGCAGTACCCAGACCTGCTGTGGATCCTTCCCATCACATTCTCAATGGCAGCAGTGCTGTATTCCATCAAACTTGATCGACAGAGGATTCTTTCTCTACCCTGACACCAACTGTCTGACACATGGTCCTAGGCATGTGGGTTGACACAACCAAGTCTGTGCCCAGGCATTTCAGCCAGCCCATGTCTCATGCGTGACAAAGTCCATAAATTAGGACATCATCATTCAGTGTAAAAGATGACAGTCCATACCTATACACCTTGAGTCATTGTTATTTGTCTGCCCTTAGGTTGTCATGAAATAAAAGACTCTACAATACACCACACTTAAAATAGACCAACAGAAGATCTGGAAAGAGCACAATTCATTTTATAAGCCGTAGCAAGTTTTACAGTGAGACGAATTTTGGTTAGAAATAGTGGTTACTCTTTACAAAGGTCCCGTATTACATGTTGGGGATCCAAAGACAAATAAGGCTAGAGCTCAAAGTCCAGCAGGTGTTTCTGGCATAGTAATGTCACCGGGGAGGAACTAGAAAGGGATGTGATGTAACATTAACTGCCGTGGTAATTAGTTCAACGTTATAGAGAAAATGTGAAGAAAGAGCTTTGGTAATGTGGTGAAAATAACTAGATTGGTTGGAATCCAGGAACTGGTATTTACTTCTGTATATTGACTGAAATGAGAAATATCTACTAGGATCTGGTCAAATATATGTAATAGTGGGCACTAAAAATTTAGATTCTTAGTGAAATGATATCCTGTTTTAAAAGAAACAAATATGAACTTGGAATTTAAGTTTGCCTTTGTATTTGAGAGCTGAATGCAAAACTGGTATCCCAAATAGTCCTTTATTTGTTTGTCTGCTTTCTGGATATGCCAGATTTGGGAGGACATCAGTGAAAAAGATCAAAGATCCATGATTTTCTTTCATTTGTTGAGCATTTTTGTATTGCTGTTTGTGTGGTTGGCATTGTGAATAATAAACACCACCTTACCTTGACTGCTTTCTGTTAATCCAGTGAGAGGCCTCTCTTGCATTGTCCACAACCAGCGGAGAGCCTATCACTCTCACCTGTTTTATAAGGAGACTTCTCATCTGTTCTCAGTCTGGGGGAAGCTCATCCTTCACCTTCCAGCTCTAATTTACATAAACATATACTCATTACATTTCCTTAAACGATACTTTTGCAAGAGGGCCCTTTCAAAATCTATACTCCTTTTTGTGACAGTATAAAATAACTCATTTAAACAGAACATGGCAGGCAGGAAGAATTGAAATGCTGGCTAATTATCTCCTTGTTCATTATTAGTCAATATCTTTAAGATACTCTGCGTGCTATCAATGTTATACAAATTCACTCCCTTGTTAAAACTGTATTTTCTTGAAAGTAAAATGAGTAGTTTTGCCTCTTTTTGAGAATTAAATGCCTACTATTCTGAAAAAGAGCCTGGCCCTATGTGGTAGATAGTACCTTGGGGTCCATGTGCTAGGGGAGGAAACTGAGGCAGAGAGAGGTTCAGTGAACTCGCCCAAGGTCTCAGAGTTGGCAGGTAGTGAGTGGGGCTTCCGACCACTAGCTGGCTTCAAGCCTGTACCAGTCTGTACAGCCTAAGGGACCAGCTGCTCCAGGACGCAGTACGCTAGAATGGATTTGTGATTAGCAGCCTGTGAAAGTGGACTCTGGGTTTATCTCATCTCTGTCTTTAGCTCTTTGGCCTTGGGTAGGTCGCAACTTCTCCAGATCCTCATTTCTTACCCCCAGTGGGGGAAAAAAAAAGGAGATATCGAGTCAAATGATCTCTTCACTGTTTCCCCTTAGCTCAAACTCTGAATCTTTATTGTGAGTCAACCAGGAAGGAAGATTACCATATTAATAGCCGTTCACTATTAAGGAAAAAAAACGATCCCTGCTTTTGAGAAAGTTTTTGATGTTTCAAAAGGAAGCCTGAAGGGCAAACTGTAACGGATTTGCGGATTTGCGGAGAGGTTGGGAAAAACTCAAGAAAGAGAAAGAAGAGGGACTGGACCTGGTGCTTATCTAGAACATTGAAAACAAAACAAATAAATTGAGGGAAAGAAAAATATACAGCCCCCAAATAAAATAGACAGTCTTACCAAAATTTCTGTCACTTCAGAATGAAGAAATACTGGAAAGCAGTCATGATGGAGAGAGCCCTGAGCCAGAGAAGCTCGGCAGTCCTGAAAATCTTTCCCCCACAAGGTAAGATTGCAGATCCCCGGCAGGAGTCGTTTTAACTCCTTGGAGTGGCGGGGAAAGGGGAGGGTGTCCTCTGTTTTATATCTCATCACTCATTTTTCCCCGATAAAAGCACATTTTTATACTAACCTTCACTTACATACCTGAGAATAAACTCCTTGATCTCATAAAAGCAACAAGCAAGAGATGCACATGACTTATAAAGCAAGCATTTTAAAAAATGAATTATCAAGAAAATAGAAAATAGTAAATGTAAACTAATGGTGATAGATGGAATTATTGGTTTGAAAGCATTTAAAGGGAATAGGTTCCCCAAAGACACAGTTTATACAAATTAAATGCTATTTTTGGACTACAGGAAGGTATTTGCATGCATGTGACTACTCTGCCGTTCAGAAAGCCTAAATTAGGGTTTAAACACCAAAAGCATAGGGGAAATGAGTAAAAAAAACAAAACTTTATACTCAGAATCTCCATCATTAGCTCTGTTCTAGCAATCATCACATTATTTAGATCCACACCATTTTACTTACTGACTTATGAGCCATTCTTGTGCCCAGGGACTATGATAATACTTAGCTCTTAGCAGGCCTCCAAAATATGCCTGGAGAATAAATGAACCAATGTCTTTAGGAACTTGCCTGCTTGATTAAAGCCCGTATTAGTTTAGTTAGTCTACTTTATACTCTTTCACTTTAAGGTGTACTCAAGGAAACATGTGGCCTCTTACCCACTGAAATGTTATCTCCCCCGGTTATAGTAAATGGCCCACATCAGCATAACTGAAAATGTCTTTAGTTGGGTTGTCTCAGAAAAGCACCACTTGGATAGACTGGTGATGGGTAGTAAGGAGGGCACGTATTGCGTGGTGCACTGGGTGTTGTACGCAACTAATGAATCATTGAACTTTACATCAGAAACCAGGGATGTACTGTATGGTGACTAACATAATATAATAAAAAAACATTAAAAAAAAATTTTAGGACTGTAAAAAAAATAAATAAATAAAATAAAATAAAAAAGAAAAAGAAAAAGAAAAGCACCACTTGGCAATGTGTTCTGTTGTTGCCTTTAAGTGACAGCGTACCTTTTTTTTTTTTTTTTTTTAAGAGAGAGAGTATGAGCAGGGAAGAGGGAGAGGGAGAATCCTAAGCAAGCTCCACGTGAAGCACGGAGCGCGACTCGGGGCTTGGATCTCATGACCCTGAGATCATGACCTGAGCTGAAATCAAGAGTCAGATGCTTAACCAACTGCGCCACCCAGGCGCCCCAGGGGAAAAAAAAATGATTTTAAGCACTATGTGATAGCACTGTGCACAGTCCCTATCTTCAGAACTTCTATTTTAGCTAGGAAAAAACACATGAAACAATTAGTAGGTAGCACAGTAATATATGTGATTAAGTATATATTTTGGGAGGAGGGCAGGAAGAGATGCTTAACGGAAGAGCAGTTAGGGCTGGATTTTCAAGACTTCAGTAGGTCCAGGAGAAATGATGTTCCATTGGTTAACTTACACAAGGTGTGGTCATGAATGAGATTTGTGACGGATGATAGTGGTGGTGGGAAAAATAACCCTACGGGGAATAAAGAAGGGAAGGAAGATTCCATAAAGCCTTGGGAACCAGGTCGAAGATTAGATTTGATGCTCAAGACAGTAAGGAGCCTTTGAGGTCTGGTGCAAAAGAATATCTACAACCAAAAAAATCACATGCTTCCAAATTTTAAAAACATATACAGATTGAATCACACCATATCTTAGACTAAGAACTGAGCAGGAATTGGGTGAAAAGCAGAGGAGAACATACTATGTACAAATATACTGACGCAGCACTCAGACGGAAGCAGGCCTAAGAACGTTCCTGACTTTCAAAGACTTGAGCAATTTTTGAACCTACCTTCCGACACCTAATGATATCAAATAAAAGGAAAATATGACCCTTTCCAATGGTATCTGATGGCTCCATGGCTATGGGTTTTCATCTCTTTCCTGAACAATCGATTAGAAAAGAGAATTCCCCCAACCTAGACATTCCAGCATAAGTCATTTAACAAACCAAAGAAGCATTTTAGGTGGCTCCACCGCAGAGGACACGATAATCCTCTATCCCAGGCATAGCAGCAAGTCTGAACAGCAGCAGAATTAAGATTGTGTGGTACAGACCTCCCTGACATTAAACAGAACAAGTTGATTATATAAACAAACGGTGTTCGCACACGAGTTTGAAAAGTTTGTGAAAATACACATCTGCTGACAATTTTCAAGTTGTTTATTGGAAATCACAGATTTATTTTTAAAAACTCACTAATTATTTTGCCATACAAGAGCAAAATTCAAATAATATAAATATTTAACATACTGGTATAAAATTAATAATATGGAAAAAAGATGCAAACCAACTAAGAGGTAAAAGTTTTTAGCAATAACACTGTGTACAACCATCGTCTACTCAAGTGACCATCCAGGCTGATAGTTTATTTTCCCTTTGTTGACGATTTTTGAGACAGCCCTGCATTAGAGCACCAAAAAGTTTTTCCTTCTTTTTTAAAAGGCTGGAATCCTTTTATTTACAAATATTCTTCTCAGTACTTTAAATCTAATGAAGGAAGCATCTAGCAATTTCCTTCTTATTAAAAAGGGAAGTGCCTTCATATTTCCTTTAAATTTAAAGCTGTTCCATTCTATTCTAAGCAAAAATAAAAACATGAACAAAGTTGAGGAGAGCTCTTTTGCAAATAAATAATTGTTTCACAAAATTACTGCTGTAAACAAGATCATTTCAATGGCCAGAGAGACACTTATGTTTTCAACCAATGGAAAATTTAAACAGGTACAAGTACAGATACACAGGGTATGTATGGCCAAAAGGCAAATGGTTATTAAAGAATCAACTAATAAAAATTAATTATAAACCAGCTTTGTCAAGATGTGATTTTGTTATCTACAGGTTTTAAAATTGGTCAGAAAATTTAAAGTGTCATGATCTAAAAACGCTGAACCTACTCTGAAAGTAACTACAAACCCAGAATGGTTGACACTGTAGTTTTGGACATTAGTTAAAAATTCTAAATTATCTGAGCAATCAATGTAAACAAGCCTCAATTTTCAAAATAGAAAAAAAATTAACAAAAAATTTCTATAAACATTAAAAAGCTATCTGCAGAAAATTACAATATATATCATCCTCCAGTTGTGTTTACCAAGAATTCTTTTAGTTCTCTTTTCTTCTGCATGTTTCAGGCCTCATCTAATGAGATGAGACATCTTGGTTTTCCCTAACAGGCACCTCTGTGGAGAGACAGGTTTCATATAGTCAGTTCAGCTGCTGTTGCTGAAGTCACCATTTTGGATGTCATATAATCCTTGGGACAATAGACATCACCTAGTTCTTTCTGTAGTGGAGGGAGGTTGTTGCATCACGACCACATTTTTATCCTGCTCTGTAAGATAAATGCAACTTACACTTTTAGAGCTCAGCCGTAGCTCTTTGAATAGGAAGCTTCACAAATATTTTAAACCTCATTCTGGTGACATTTCTACCACTTCATTCTGCTTTCAAGTGTGAAGTATTTCAAAGTTGATGACACCTCCAATAGTCATTTTGATGAAAGAACTGATTTTTTTAAAGATAGGATAGCTTTGATTTGATGTTGAATGCTCTCAGTTTTAAAATCTGATAAAGTACTGTGGTTTACGAGACCTTGTTGGGGAGGGGTAGGCTAATTTTAGTCGTTGTTACAATAATTTACACACTAAGAATTTTATTTTATGAATTATAGAAAAGGAGAAAAGAGGCTTTTAATGTTCTTTCTTTTCGAAGTCCTCTCCATTATTATATTCCTCTGAGCAAACTATATTCAAATAACTACCTTAAAAACAGACTGATATTGAATATTTAAAAACCAGCTGAAAAATTCATTAAAATTGGCTGATTTGAATTAATAATGATTTCTCCCTAGAGAAAGACCCTGTGAGTAACAAACTGCCCATGTTTTGTGTCATTTCTAATAATTAAAAAATTCACATGAGTACCAGTTAGGGCAGAGTGAATGACAGCTCAAATTTCACATTACACTTTGAAAAAAAGACATAAATATATTTTAAATGACTCTAATACTATCTAGGTAAATTATCTACGTGGATGTGACAAAAAGTGATTTGGCTGTTTATAAAGAAATCGTGTACATTTTTCTAAGTCTCCTCTGAAGAATAGGAACCTTCTTCTACCAGGTTCAAGTACTTTCTCCTATGCTAATCCTCCCCTGCCCACATCTCTCCCAGTCAAGTGCTCTCTAATAAAAACTAATTTGTAAACCTGGTCCGACAATATATTCATTTCTTTGAAATGTTGTGCTATACATTCACTTGGTATTTTCCAAAAGCAGTTGCTCTAACACCAAGGCACCTTAATTAACTTCTCTATGCCTCAAATATTCACATGGCATCGAGTGAGAACTTGAATTTCCCTTTAGTTTTGTCTTCATAAACCTTTTCTAAGTATAAATACCTTGAAATGAATTTAGGCAATGAAGTAGATAAGTTACACTGAATAGCTTCTAGAATCAAAGAAACATTCTGATAGACTGGGTTTTCAAAATATTTCTTTGTTTTTTCATATTCATTTCACTTAAGGTATCGACAAACATCTAAAGTTTTTTCATCCCGGTTTGGCTCAGTGACAGTGAAAACATACAACATTCAAGTACTGTTAGACAAAGGCGGCCCTACAAGGGTATGTGTCCATATAGGTCAATTTGCAAAGGAGAACTATCTTAATTATCCTGCAGTATATTTTACCAAAAAACCCTTTTGAAATCGTTTTGACTTTAGGGTCTGTGGCATCCCTCCAGAGGTCCTGAAGGTCTTGTACATGTCCATGAGATGTCATCATTTTATTGTAGATGCAGGGATGATAAGGAGTTTTACCTTCCCCAGAGAAAAACACATGGTTCTGTGGTACGACCCCCATTTTATTGGCACAGAGGCCCATGAACACATCATCTATGTAAAGACTGGAGTTAAGTGTCTGTGACGCCTCGTGGACTTTGGCGGCTACATCACTGGAGATCACGTAGGCAGCTCCAGCAGTATAGTCAGGGTAAGCCGGCCACTGGTACATGTCATAGGGGACGTAGTATTTGCTACGTTTGTCTCTAACAGGAGGAGCACCACGATGAACCCGACCAATCCAAAAATCCTGAACACCAATTTTTTCTAAACTTTGAAGGTATTCAATAAGATTTGGCATATGAATAAATATGTCGTCATCAGCAGTCATAAGGAATTTGGCATGAGGACAAAAGCTGTTTGCCCAACTGAACTGCAGAAGTAATTTAAGAGTAAGGTTATAGAAAGAATCAGCAAAGTCTTGCTGGATTAGATCACTGTACACTTGATCTTCCCAGACCAGTTTTCTTTGCAGTTCTTCTCTTGTCAGTGGGTTAGAAGGTGTTCCTAAAGCAAACAGAGTTTTGATGTTGGCATTAAGTTGAGACTGGACATACTTCTCATTGCCCCACGTTTTTCTAATTGCGGAACGTCGATCGTAGTTTTCGGGAGCGGTTTTTACAAACAGTAACAGGAGGATGTCTTGTGCTTGACACTTCTCCTCGTGGTTAATCAAGTACTGGTAGTGGGTAGCCCCATCCACACTATGCTTAAGAGACAGGCTATCATTCACAAAGTCATAGCTATTGATGAGGTATCTGTAAGAGTAGGACTTCATATGGCTCACAATGTGATTATCGATGGGTCCCCAAAAAACCATGAGGCTTAGTATAAAACAAGTGGCAAATAAATGAACAAACTGCCATTTTTTAACTCTCCTGCCACTCACAAACATTCTGACATCCATGCAGCTCTGTTTTTACTTAGGATTGGTTTTAAATGGGCGCTTGCTCCTTCGAGACCATAGAACTTGGTATTGTGGAGAACAGATGTCCATCTTAATACATGTTCGTCATTAAAAAAGTAGGAGCTTCTTGGTTCACAAAATATTTTCTTTTCATACCATTTTTTCTGAGATTGCAAAAGAGTGGAACGCCCAGTAGGAGGAGAACACGGGCAGGTCACAGTGTTTCCACACCGGCATCCTTCGTTGAGTTAGGTGACTGGCCTCAGGTCCATCTAGTCCATATGCTTCTTTCTGTGAGAGTCAAGTGCCACCTGCTAGAGTCAGGAAGAGAAAAGACAAGTGAACAGGGGAGAGTGACCAAAAAGAAACTATTTTTCGTTCCTTAAAAACGAAATGTAACTTGCCCAATGTGGACAGAAGGTGATAAGGCTGCTAGTATTTCGCAGAGACACACAGGTATTTATTTTTTGGTGGGTGTGGGGGAAAGGATAGGGAAAGGGAAAGAACCACTCACTCTCTACTGTCTTCCCCTTCAGAATACAGAGGCCTTTTCCTTGTCTCGACCTTAAAAAATAAAAAGCCTCCCAAATGGCTATCAGCCTATACACTTAAAGTTCACAATCTCACATGGGTGTGTCCAGCAATATACTGATCTGCAACACAGCCAGGATGAAAGGAGCGGGGACGCCTTGTTTTACGGCACTTGGCAAATACTGCCTTTTTTACAAGTTGAAGGTTTGTGGCAACCCTGCGTCAAGCAAGGGGTTGCCATTTTTCCAACAGCATTTGCTCTCCTCATGTCTCTGTGTCCCATTTCAGTAATTCTCATAATATTTCAAATGTTTTCATTATTTTATTTGTAATGGTGATCTGTGATCAGGTGACTGTGACTCGGTAAAAGCCTGGATGATGGTTAGCATTTTTTAGTAATAAAGTATTTTTAATATGTATATTTTTTTAGACATAATGCCATTGCACTACTGCATAGATTACTATATAGTCTGAACATAATTTTTATATGCACCGGGAGATCAAAAAATTCATTTGACTCGCGTTACCATGATATTTGCCTTATTACGGTTGGTCTAGAACCAAACCTACAGTATCTCCAAGGTTATGCCTGTGTATACTTCAAGGCAAAATAGATGAAAGATGAAAAGTTCATAACAGTTAAAATTCATTAAAGCTTGCCCCAAAAGAGACAGGAATAACAGTAAGATTTTGTTTTAAAAAAATCAAGGTTTGTAAATCAAGGAGTCGAGATACATTTTCAAAAGCATCGCTCAAACTCTCTCCAACCAAAATGACTTTGTGAGCCCCACATCTATATAGTCATCTTTTTCCTGTTCTTTTTCATTTGGAAACTCAACAGGTCCCACAAGTTTAGCACATTCAAACCAGGAAGCCCCAGGGTTATAGCCCGGCAATGTGAACACCTGTGAGGGCTCTTCCCCTGCTCAGTAGCATCCATCTAACCCAGAAATCTGAAATGCCAGGATAACCCCAATTAACTCGAAGTCTTTATGCAAAGTAAATGGGAATGTACATAGGTATACAGATAGAGGGAGGCACATAGATAATTACCTCGTACACAGGGACACTCAAATGCCATTTCTAGCCCCTTCTGTCTTCTCCCCTAAAACCTGCTGTTGCCATTTCTTTCTTTGTGTCTGACTGCACTTCATGCATCTGTGCCACAAATCTGAAAGTCCTCCTTTTCCTCCATTCCATATCCAGTTACTTAATCCTGTGAATTGCTTCTTCTAAATCTCTCTTCCTGTTATCATCACTTCTCACCCATACCAGTGCAGCAGCCAAAATGATCCCTGACCAACACATCCTCTACCCTACAGAGTGATTTTTCTAAAGCTCAGATCTAACCATGAGACTAACTGAGCTCCTTCACCCCCTTCAGATGCCCCTTACTAGTTGTCAGTACCAAACTGTTGGCTGGAAACTCGGCCCTGCTTGCTATTTCATACACGGCAGCCTTTGTACCAGCAGTCCTGTGGCCTGGTGAGCCCTGCTCCCCATGCGAATAAGAAGTATACTAATCTTCAGTAAATTCCACTGGCATCCTTTTCTGGGAAGTCAGAATTGAGGCCACCCTCCAGCACTACCAGCAAAGATTATTCTTATCTGTATTACCACAGCACATTCTTGCACCCATCTTCCTGGACTTACTTTTTAATTTAACTGCCTCCCGCAATTATACTGGGAACTCCGTGAGGTCAGGCACGATGTCGTAGACACCCTACCCTCAGCATCTAGGTCAGTGCCTGACACCAGGTAGGCATTCTCTGAATGTTGGTGCAAAGAACCATGGAGGTGTGGAGCCACCTTTCAAACAGCTGCTCACTTGGGAAGAACTAGGGTCGGGAGGCCCAGTCAGTCACATGTCCTCTCCTTTCTTCCATGACTAGGAGACAGCACCTCCCGTCCTCAAGGACTCTGTCCCCAGTGCTTATCCAAAGTAAGATACATACTTTTGCCTGGAGTAGTCTCTCCCCTCAGGGTTAACATATCAGTCTCCTGAGCTTTCAACAGATTGACAGGGAAAAGACCATGCAAGCTCCACTCATTCCAGGCTGGCTAGGTAGCTGAGCCCACATCACAAGCCCCAGGGAAAAGGCCCTGCTTTTGTGCCCAAAGATCTCAACCTTAAGTCCCCTGTCCTTGGACCCTGCTATGAAACCAACTGCATACACTGAGAGCACCCTGCTCTACAGGCCTAACCTTGGCTGTGGGACCTCTTCCCAACTTCTGGCCCTTTAAATACAGCCGTATTACCTGTCTGCCGAAGTTACTCCTTGTTGGGCTGATAACAGCAAAGACCAGGCGTGCAAAAGTGCAAGGAGTGCAGAAGATCGGAGCCAACCCTCACGGAGACTTTGTCCAGAGATAATCGTCTTATCCCCTAGGGTACAGATTTTAAAACTTGCTAGTGCCTCTCAGGAAGTCACAACCAGTATTTAAAAAAGAAAAAGAACAAAATAGAGAATGGCATAGTGCCCTGAAAGTCATTTAAGTATCATTTTGTGAAACTTTCAGTTTTATGGATATGTGCTTTCAGTTTGGGGTGTAGAATGTATTTTTTTATGTGCTTTACCCTCAAAAAAGCAAGAAATACTACTGTAAGGGATAGATCAGTATCAGAAATTTCCCCTCTTGGTTTGGCTGGTCATGGTGGACCGAATCCTCTAGAGTAGAATGGAAAAGACAGCGGAAAATATCAGTTTCTGATGGTGGCATCTGCCTAAACTTTGCAGAATCACTTTCAGTGGGTGGAGGGGGCACTTCCTCTCAGAGTTAACAGTGCTCGCTTAGATAAGGGTCCCCCTGTGAGAGCGGATATCCCCTTCTGCCTCTAGACTTGGAGGCTTAAGGCAAAGCAGCAGAGAATTCTTAAGGGCAGATTTTAAGATCCCGTAACTATTTAAGAATTGTAAGAAAATTATCAATTAAAACTAATCTGCAGTTTCTATTCCAACAGACCCTGGGAAAGAGACAAAGAGGAGAGTAACCTGTGGAACTACAGGCAAAACTAGCTTCTCGTTTCTGAGCAGCTGTGCTCATAATGTTGCAACGTTAGCTTGTTTTGCACCTATTCCCAGTTGTTTACAAGTCTGAGCTTCTTGCTAGACAATCAGCCCACAGGCCTCACTCCTCCAACACCCACATAAAGACTTGACTCACAGAGGCCCCAGTATCTCTCCATGAATGGGGCCTATTACTCCTCTGATTGGTGTGTTCTGCTGCTAACGTGCATTTTAGCAGCCAGCCCAGAACAAGTATTTATCCCCCTGCTTCCACCCCTGCCACATATGTATTTACCTTATTTCCCTATATTTCTTCACCTGTTCCCCACTGACCTCAAAGAGTCAAACAGTTTCTGAAAAATGACAAAGAACCTGTCACAAAGCCAACAACCCACACTACTTATATAGGTTCAGAACAGCATGTGAAATTCTAAAACAAGATTTCTCCAATCTCAGCAGCTTGAATTGTTTAGCTATCATGTATACCAATCATAACCAAACCCCACTGATAGGACTGATATGATGAGGGGAAGATTAGGAAAGGTGAACTACTCTTTCGCAGTACCCAGCTTTTCTTTTATAACAAAAGAACACCCGAACTCCTCCAAATTGAACACAGTCACTAGGCGGCATTGCCCAACCAGAAGCAAAATGCACCTCCATGGTCTAAACTCGTTAATTACAACCAAACCGTGTTGCCCACCAGCCCCGGCTTTGCTGATGGGTGCCACGTACTTGCAACTGACACCTGCTCTTCCGGGTCACACAGAGTCTAACGCTCATCTAAAGCACATCTAGCTTCTGTCTTCAACGTGCAGGGGAGGGGGCTGCAGAGAAACCCACAGGCCTGCACGACCTGGAGAAAGAAAGTGCTGGGCCTGCCAGGAAACAAAGGAGCCAGATAATGCCCGAGAGCTCGGTACCCATCCCCACCACAACGCTGTGCCTGCAGCTTCCTTTGTGTGCACAATGGGCAGTTCAGGGACCAGGCCACAGGCTGCAAGCTCCAGGGCTACCCCGTTTGGGGCCAGGTTCGTTGTGTAACCTCGGGCAACCCTCCCTGCACTCTGATTTGGTGACTTCATCTGCAGATTGGGGGTGAATGTCAATGTATTGTTACTGCGGGGATGTAAAAATTACAGATGATTTCAGAGTCTGCTGGAAGTAGGAAACAGGAAAGACCACAAGAGAGAACAGGACAAAGACATGCTCAGAGGCAAATAGAGACAGTCCCCGATGTATGATTTCTTTATTTTATGATGGTGTGAGAGCAATATGCACTCAGTAGAAACCATACTTCAAATTTGGAATTTTGATCTTTTCCCAGGCTAGTGATATGCTGTATGATACTCTCTGGCGATGCTGGGCAGCGGCCAGCTGTAGTTCCCAGTCAGCAAGGCAATCATGAGGGTAAACAACCGCTACACTTACAACCGTTTTCTTTCTCACTTTCAGCACAGTATTCAATTACATAAGCTAGTCAACATTTTAGTATCTAATACACTTGGTGTTAGGTGCTTCGCCCCACTGTAAGCTAATATAAATGCTCCGAGCACATTTAAGGTAGGCTAGGCTAAGCTATGATGTTTGGTACATTAGGTGTATAAACGCTTTTTTGACTTCCAATATTTTCAATTTACAGTGGGTTTATTGGGATGTAACCCCATCCTTTGTTGAGCAAGACCTGTATGCAAACAGTTGGACTATAACTTGGGTTTGCTTCTATTTGGATTGAAAAGAGGGAGCAGATACTCTCAGTATTCTCTTTCCTAATAGAGAGAAGTAGCCAGCAGAATAAAGACTAGACGTAGAACAGGAACATCAGAAAAGAAGGAGGCTGAGCCTGCCCCAAATGCTTTTCAGTTTGGGAGCCGGGCCCCACAGTTACTCAAGAATATTTCTTCATAAGAGAACTCTTTTAAACTCTTCCGGAAAAAACTAGGTACTACAAGTTACCGTAAATGACCTCTGATTTTTTTTCTACTTTGCTCTTACTGGTAACCCATTTCTTTCTTGGGTCTACTTTAGTAATCCTAAAATATTATACAGAACCTGATAAAAATTTTGAAGTTTTAATCAAGATAGCGAGGCCTGCACTTTAAGTTCAAGTCAAACAACCTCACTGTTCAAAGTTTCAACAAATCCTACAAGTATGTGAGTATTTGCTATGGAATCATTATGCCAATTGGGCGCGATGGAGTCATGTCATAGTATTTTATAGTCTCCTCTCTGAAAGCATCTGCCATCTAGTTGAGACAAGACTCATGATGCCCGTGTTCCCATGGACAATAATCAGCAGATCACAATAAAGTACAGACAGTGTCACAGCACTAATTTAGACGATACCAACTCTAGGCAAAAAAGGTGAGTCCCTGGTAATAGAGATCAGTGACAGCAGGATAGGAGGGCCTGAGGATGAACAGTATTTAGGTGGTTACATGAAGAGAAGCAATCTGTTTCAGGCAGGAAAGGAAAAAATAACAACACGGCAAATACTTGAGATACAAGCATGTATTTGAAAGCCGGGAGGTCGGGGCCTGCTTATGGGGGACCTTGAAAATGAGGCAGGGGAGTCGGTGTGTGCCAAGGGCAGCAAGAAGTCACAGAAGTTTCGGTTTTTTGTTTTTAATGATAAGTGCCTTGTCAATATGTACTAAGCGCTACGTGAAAGGGACTAATCTGGTGGTGGCACGCAGGATGGATGTGGGATGCCTGGAGATAGGGCCCCCGGCTCCATGGGGGCCTCACGCTGATGCAGAATGAGGCGAGGAGGGCCTACTCTAGGGTGGGGGAAGTGAGGAAGGAGGTCAGGGGTAATGAAAACCCTTTTGAGAAAAACAAACCCAGCGCTACCTCATGAGTGGCCTGGGATGGGAGGAAAGGAGGAGCGGGGAGTTCTAGTTTCTAGCATTAGCGACAGCGGAGGGGAGACTGGTTTCCTGAGTTAGGAGGAGGAGGGAGCATGTCTGGGGTTGAGCGGGAGGTGCCTGAGAGACAGCAGGTGAAGCAGTCAGGGGGTCAGGTGAGACTGGAGGAGGCAGCGGGACTGCAGATGCAGGGAGCAGGGAGCACTCTGAGCATTAGGAAGGGGGCTGCTGTGAGGCCAGTGAGCCTCCAGGACCAGAGAGGAGCAGAGGGGCCCCGAGGAAGTAAACTCCGGGACGGAGGAGGGGGAGGGGGCAAAGAAAAAGGAAGCATCTTATTTTACGTATGTGCCCATGTACGCGTGCATGTATTTTGTTTTACGTGCGTGTGCATGCACGCATATATTTATGTGGCATCTCAATTTCTTTGCACTGGTTTGAATCCAAGGACTAGGTAATATCTTTTGACAAATGAAGGAGAATACTGTACAAATTCCGTAAAACTTCAGATGGTTATTTCTTCTAAAAAGTACTATTTTTTTAAAAGATTTTATTTATTTATTTGAGAGAGAGAGACAGACAGCCAGCGAGAGAGGGAACACAAGCAGGGGGAGTGGGAGAGGAAGAAGAGGCTCCCAGCGGAGAAGCCTGATGTGGGGCTCGATCCCATAACGCCAGGATCACGCCCTGAGCCCCTGAGCCGAAGGCAGACGCTTAATGACTGCGCCACCCAGGCGCCCCTAAAAAGTACTATTTTAAAGGGCTAGTCCATAGAAAATTGAGATGGGGTAAGGAATGGGTAGAGGGTGATAGTCGGAGGGCAGGACAGACAAGGCCAGTGCGGGAGGTGAGCCGTGGGGCAAACAGTGGGCACTGTGCGGGGAGCTATGGGGGGAGCCATGGGGGTGGCTGGAGCAGGGGACGCATCTTCCAGGAGGAGCAACACTGAATCTGAGACCTGAAGGCTGAGGAATGTGAACTAGAGAAAGCCCTGGGTTTGAATTCAAAATGTATCTGTTTTTGTCTCCAACTGTATGTTTCTTGACCATTGTTTCTGGCCATTGTTGTAATAAATCACCAACATCTAATCTTAGAGAAACTATATTTCCCAATCTTACTTAGCAGACATGCAACACACAGAAGTACTTCAACCTTCTATATTTAAAGCTGTATTACTTATAGTGTAATTCCATATGAGGTAGTTTTTGGTTCCTGTCCAGGCATAACTCAAAGGGAAGAAATATGCCATTTTCTGTCCATCTTCAGATAGCATTTTGTTCTATACTCTAAGTATTGTTTTCCTGGCTTGTTCTAATCATCTATTCCCTGTTAAAGAGAGCTAAGACCAATCCTCAAGAGACAAGTTGCCATGTTAAAGGAAATCAGGTTGAGCCCTAAATTTACAAGAAAGGCTATAGTTTGATCGCCTACATTTTTCTCAGTTAAATTCGTTACAGTCATTGGTGATGAGTAACACAAGTGGGTACTATTTAGTAAAAATTGCCTAATCTCTTTGCTCAAAAAGGAAGGAAACAACGCAAAATTTGCATTTACAACTCACATTTTTAAGTGAGAAAAATTAAATATTCCCTCAATTGATATTTTTATTCTTTACTTCATATTTGAGTGTTTCCAATACAAGGCCTGTAAAAAAGGGAAAAATTCTACCCAATAGCTGTCTTTAGATGTTTTTGTGGCTGTGACTTGAGCTATGAAAATGTAGCTCAAGCTATTGGCAGATGCATCCACAAACAATACATTTATAGAGTTAGCTCTTGATTCAGTGGTAGCCAAAGACTAAATTCCAACTTCTAGCATGGATGTGGGGCAGAGGGAAAAATTAGTTATAAAACCTACAGTGTGAATCCAGTAACAAGTTCCCCCCTATATAAACAAAATTATATGTTTCTTTATAAATTAAACATGGGTGTAGATTTCTGTTTGCCGGTTATAGGGGAAGAAAAGACAAGGAAATACTAAATGAACAAACAAGTAAAGACAGGCCCTAAGACAAGCACTAAGGAAACTGGTGGCGAGGGACTATAGAGTATTATTATATTTTAGAGGAGTTATATTAAAAGTCACTGAAAATTCCCAGTAACAGAATTTGAAACAAAAAAGCAGAAATAAAAGTAGGTCTCAGAGTGGTCAAACATGTGCTTTTCTGAGCTTGGCCTTCTGTATTCATTCCTGAGGCATAGTTGTTTGTGTTGACAGGGCTGCTTGCTCTTTTAAATACAATTCTTGTCAGTTTTATTCTTGCCCAGTTAAGAAACAAACTTCTCCTTTTGCCCGCTCTAGCAACAGTTGCTAACATGGGAGTGTTTACAGTGCTCTGGGCTCTGTTCTGACTGCTTTAGGTCTATGGAAACTCTTTAAGCCTCACAACAAAACCTATGAGGGCGAAGGCTTTCCCTGTGTTGCTGGAGAAACTGAGGCACCCACACATGGGGCTGACCAAGTAACCTCCAAAATTCCAGAACCCGTGGAAGCTCTGAAGCAGCTGATGGATTCCAGGTTCTGTCCCTGAGCTCCACACCTGCCTTCCTCCCTGGCACTGGCCAGCCGCTTTTCCTGGAGCTTCCATCAGGATGGGAGGGCAGGGAAGTGAGCGCGGCAGGGCCAGGAGAAACACCCAAGAAGGCAACTTGAATCTGCTTCCTTGAAGTCTGGAGTCATTTACATTTTACTATCACTTGCATTTTGTAATCCACCCTTTCTTTGTAACCCACCTTTTCTTTAACCTTCCATCTCAATTTTCTCTCCTTCCTTTTCTTGGTCCAAGTAGCATAAGAGAATAGGCAAAAGTGACCTCATGAGTTTGTGTCCTTTGGGTACATAACGTCTTCCTTCCACAAAGAAGACTGGAGGATTTAAGGACAGAAGGGGGTCAAAAAGAGGTGAGAAGGAAGGAAGGAGAGGAGAGTAAAGAGTATAGGACTCAGGATGTTTCAAGCAAATATTTGATGAATAAGTATTGGATGAATTGAAAGGTACAGCTGAGATAAAATTACAATATGAAAAATAGTGATTTAAAAATACGGTCACAGGGGTGCCTGCATGGCTTTGTCAGTTAAGTGTCTGACTCTTGATTTCGGCTCAGGTCACGATCTCAGGGTCAGGAGATCGAGCCCTGCAGCGGGCTTAATACTCAGCATGGAGTCTGCTTGAGATTCTCCCTCTCCCTCTGCTCCTCCCCCACCCCCACCACTCACCGCACACGTGCTCTCTCTCTAAATAAAAATAAATAAAATCTTTAAAAAAATAAAATAAAAATAGGGTGACACTATAACCTGATATAAACCTATTATGTGAGCTAGATATACAAGCTTCTTGTCCAATGGCAGTTCATATGTCCCATTCTAAATATTACATTTGGAAATAACATTTGATTGAGGGTTTACAGAGTACACAAAATAATGGTATAAAATGTAAGAGGTATATATAACATTTCTGTCTCAATCAACATTTATTATAACAAGTTAACTATCATTTATTAAACATCGACCTATTCCAGGGATTATATTGAGCAGCCCTGAAAGTAGGTAATGCCTACATTTAATTAATTCAACAAATATGAATTTACCACATACTGTGTAGTAGGCCATAGGCAGGATGCAGGGAAAGCTTCAGAGATGTTTCCAGTGTAGAACCCCCTAACGGAGTAAGCAAGTGTTCTGGTGCAATCTGGAATCTGGACCTGATCAAGGCACATGGGTAGAAAAACCAGAGTTTTAGAACATGAACAAAAGTAGACTTATATTCTGTTGCTTCCATTTACTGGTCACATGAACTTGACTTCTCTCTAAACCATGTGCCACAGTCTCTTCTGAGGATCATTTGAGACCATTTATTTGACAAAGGGTGGTCCAAATCAGGTGTTCAATCTATGCTAATTTCCTTTCTCTAGAAATTGTTCATGCATCTGTAACATGATGCTGTAGTTAGTAACTGGTATTCTTTAGGGGTTAGTTACCTTTCAAAATGGTAAGCTATACACTAATATTCTTCTTCTCAAAAAATATTCATTAGATATAAGTTTTTAAAAATACTGATCTGATTGCTAAGGGGCACTTCACACATCCCCAACACTGGTGAGACTGAGAACAGAAGTATCATTACTAATTGGCTGAACATGCCTTTCCATTATCTTTGACAGCAAAGAACAATATGGTTCCCACAAGCACTTAAAAAAAAATTTCTACCAAGATGACACAGCCAGGAGATTATAAGGCCCTGTAAATTATGGAGAAGGAAACCTAAGCTGAGTCAGCTTTTTAACTTGCTTTGCTAGAGCACTATAAAGAGTTGCAGAAAAAATTGTAGGAAAAGGAATAAAGAGATAAACTATGAAATCTTAGGTGGATCTTAAGCTATGCAGTAGTATTTTGAACTTGGACTTTTAGGGGCTTATTCCCTGCAGACGTGGTAGAACATTCCTTTCTGTAGAAAACTGGCTTCTAGGATCAAAGCCTTCACTATAGAAAATAAATAAATCTTAAAAAATAAGTTACAGATGAAAGCCAGTCTCTGAATTTCCAGCACAGAAATGTAAAAAATCGCTTTTATTTATTCTAAGTTTACTTCTCACCTGATCAAGTTTCTTATCTTTCAGTACAAAGATTCTTATACCTCCTATATATATGCATACTAGAAGAAAAATATCCTGGATTTGCATTGTTCTGGCTAAATGTTTGCTGGCAAATGGAAGAGCTCTTATAATAATTTGCTGTGCCTTAATTTCTGGAACATAGACACAATATATGCAGCTCCTAACAAGATTATTCTAACAGTGGAATAAAATAATGGCTATGGAAATATTCCAAAAAAGGTATAATGTGCTATAAAATGCAAAGCTTAGAGCAATTCAGTTGAGCACGCACAAAATTCCAAAAAGATAGGCTACATTGTTACACTGAGAAGAGACCACTTCTGAATTTCTCCCAGTTTCTTTCTACAACATCCTAATGTTCTGTTACGTAGATTATGGAGCAGTTGGTCCTCAGAACTCTACCTACAATTTGAAAGTCACCAAGTGCAATGATTCCAGCCAAAGTGACCCATTTTAAAAGATGACCCATTTCAAAACCCAAGAGTTATTATTCAAGCTGTTCTATATTTAAGAATTAGCAAGTTATTTCACTTTCCTACAATCTCCTTATTTGAGTCAATCTTCTATAAAAGGGGAATTTGATCTCCATTTTAATGAAATATAATGTGACGTTTTTACTTGCTAGAGCCTGCATTTTATTTTAAAAATTATTCTCTACCTTCTGAGGTTTTGGGGGGGCTTTTTTTGTTTGGGCAAGGCATTTATGTGTAATACACTTATGCCTCCTAATCACCCCTCATTCCTCAGAAACAGCTTCTCTGAGTTTTAGCTTGAACTTTCCTGTGTCGTCACTCTCATCTCCATCAGAGGGTGTCAGGGTGAGCCCCAGGGTAACTGAAGTGAGTTAGAGGGAGCCAGCCTCAGCTTTAGCCTCCCAGCGCTCAATAAATGGAGGGTGCCTGTAGGAGCAGGGGAAGGGAGGCAGAGAAGGAGCGGAAGAGAGAAGGGTCATATGAAGTATATAATGTAAACATTCAGGTATCAAATTTATCTTGCTTTACAATAATAATTTAAAAAGAGTTGACCAAAAAGCAGTTCCCCCTCCCCTGTGACAAGATACAAAATCTACCATTAAGTTTCTTTTGAGAAAGTTGAAACCTCAGAGGCTAATCACCACTCTCCCCTTCAGAAAGTTCAAGAGGGGATGTTTTCAGTGCTACCACTGAACACAACTACCTTTGAGCATCCTTTCTGGGTCAATTTCAGTTTCTCACGTCCCTCTCCCTTCCCCCATAGGGACCGGGCAAAGTTCCCAAAATAAAGGCACAGAGGAACAAATCCAGTTCTAACGGATGTACTTCCATCAGAGAATTACCCTAAATATGAGCTACAAGCCACCAGCAGCCACTGTGCCGTTACAACATCGGTGACCCTTTAACATGACCCATAACCTATGAAAACCAACACTGCATAAGAAAAAATATAGGCTGTGTAGTTAGAATCGGATGAAAAGTTACTACTTTGACCTATATTGTATCTGAGTAAGCAACCGGCTGCCACTTCAGGTTACAAAATAAAATTCGGCAGTCAAAAAAAGAGTGGCCAAGACCTACCGGTAACAAGAGGTCTCCTTTTCCAGTTTCCCCTGCCTGCCCACTTCCTTGTCTCCATTTCCCTAGTCAGTAACTCGCCGAAAGTTTCCCCAGTCTGGCGGCTTCCTAATTTCCAGCCCGATGCAGACTCTCTACGCGAATTCACCCCTGCAGCCCAGGGATGGTAGCACGGTTGGGAAACCCCATCCGAAATCCGGGGACCGCAGGGCGCGGCGTTCGCCCGCGGGCTCCCGCGCTCGGCCCGCCTCGGTATCCCCGCGCGGCGACCGCCTCCGCTCGCCTTGCGGGAGCTCCCCGGGGAAGGAGGAACCCGCCGGGCCCCGGGAAACTTAACCCCAACTGGAGCTCCGGGGTCCTCAACCTACCTGCCGCACCCGGGCGGCGCTCGGGCCGGGGTGTCGGCTGCCGGGCGCCCGCGCCCGCCAGCCCGAGCGAACAAAGACGCTCCGGAGAGGGAACGCGCCCTCCCCTTCCCCGCCGCGCTGGCGGACGGCGGGCAACCCTGCCCCGTGGCGGTTAGGGCCTCCCGAGGCTGGGCCGCTCGCGGTCCAGGCCAGAGCAGAGGGCCGAGGCCCGGGAGTCTGCTCCAGCCGTGCGCTCTGGCCCCGGCGCGCATTCCAACCTTAAGTCCTGGAGCCACCCATGCGAACGGGCGTGCTTTCACCTCCTCGCGGGTCTCTTCCCCTTTTTTTCCCTCTCGGCCCCTCAGAGACCTCTCCTGGTCCAAAGAAAGCAAAGGAGAGTCCGAGTCTCCTTCCCCGTAGCCTGAGAGCTGCTCCGGTGAGGAGGCGCGGCGCAGTGGGGCTGCCGTGCCGGGCAGGGGCGGGGCAGAGGCTAGGCGGCCCGGAGCACTCTTTGCGGACCTCGGGAGCCCGGCTGCAGTCCCCGGCACAAAGAACCAACCAGCCGCGGAGCTGAGATTTATCGCTCCAAGTGTGCCAGAAATTCCCCCATTTAGTGATCAGGAAGGGAAGACAACAGTTCCACCCACGAGGGCCCTCGGTTAGGGTGCGGTGGGCTGCACAGCATTTTTTAAAATCGTACGATTGATCGCACATATGAATTCCATATGAAACAACTGGTCTCAATACACTTTTCATTAGGAAGTAGGATTTGTTATACTAATGATCCGTTCGTTCAGAACATGCAACAGTTATGCATATACGGTGGGTAAGTTGTGCCTGAGTTGTAATTCTCTGATCATGTCCTTTCAAGAGTTCTACGGGCAGGCTAGTCCTTTTAAAAGATCACTTGTCACGCCACTTATGCCTTGAGCTTCTGGGGCCTAGGTCACAACAGAAGAAAACTCTGATTTACATCAAACTCAGTAAGCTTCGCTACAGCAGTTCTTTTTAAAAATTCAATTGGGGAGGGATCTCCCGCGTCCCAGTGATTTTACCTTCAAGGCCAGCTCAAATTCAAAGAGAGCTTAAAGCAAAACTCACCAAGTCCAAGCCCAGCTCCTTAAACTCCTAAGTCGGAGGTCGGCTCTCTTCCTGGCATCGGAGCGAAAGTCGGTGGTCTCAAGAACAAAACTTCCCCGCTTTAAATAATTGGGCCAGGACTGGGCAGCCAGTGCTGAACTCGGCTACCTTCCCCGGGCGGGGGCAGGCTGGAGCCGGCCGAAGGGGAGGACCCAATCAGGGGCTCCCGGCGGAGGGTGGGGGTGCGGCCTCCGGGAGCCTCCCCTGCGGCGCGGCCAGGGCACGTTTCCTGCACCTTTTGGTGCTCACTGCCAAAGACGAGCGTGACCTGCGCCTCCACCGCCAACTCGGCTGGTTGCTGAAGGTGATGGGTCCCGCCCAGTCAGTTCTTGTTAGTGCTTGACGACTCCAGGAAGTACCCACCCTACCGCCTCTTCGGTTAATTGAGATCATTTACTCAGATGATCGACTGAGCAAGAATCCGCAGGAATGGCCCCTTTGAGTTGTTTCCCCCCTTTCAAAATACTTCATGCACGTAACTGGACAAAATCAGGAGAATATAAATTTCTAATAAGGAAAGAGATTATAAATAAATCCTTTATGGTTTTGGTTTCTTGTCCGCGAAATGTTCTAGCCTTCTCCTAATAGAAAAAACATTACCATTTAACAGGTAATATTTTGAATGATTTTGTAATTGTGCATATTTCTGAACGTGACAGAAAACAAAACATTAACCCAAATACTTCAGGAAAATAAAAGCTTTGGTTTTCTTATTGTAAAGGCAGTAAGACAGGTAATGGGTTAAAAGTAGTTTACTGGATGTGGAGAAAGGGGATCCCTCCTACATTGTTGGTGGGAATGCAAGTTGGTACAGCCACTCTGGAAAACAATGTGGAGGTCCCTTAAAAAGTTAAAAATTGAGCTACCCTATGATCCAGGCATTGCACTACTGGGTGTTTACCCCAAAGATACAGACGTAGTGAAGAGAAGGGCCATATGCACCCCAATGTTCATAGCAGCAATGTCCACAATAGCTAAATCGTGGAAGGAGCCGAGATGCCCTTCAACTGATGACTGGATTAAGAAGTTGTGGTCCATATATACAATGGAATGTTACTCAGCTATCAGAAAGAACTAGTTCTCAACATTTGCTGCAACATGGACGGCACTGGAGGAGATAATGCTAAGTGAAATAAGTCAAGCAGAGAAAGACAACTATCATATGATTTCTCTCATCTATGGAACATAAGAACTAGGATGATCGGTAGGGGAAGAAAGGGATAAAGAAAGGGGGGGTAATCAGAAGGGGGAATGAAACATGAGAGACTATGGACTATGAGAAACAAACTGAGGGCCTCAGAGGGGAGGGGGGTGGGGGAATGGGATAGACCGGTGATGGGTAGTAAGGAGGGCACTTATTGCATGGTGCACTGGGTGTTATACACAACTAATGAATCATCAAGCCTTACATCAGAAACCGGGGATGTACTGTATGGTGACTAACACAATATAATAAAAAATCATTAAAAAAAATAAAGAAGAGAAATAAGAGGACTTAATTTTATAATAAAATATGCATTCCAATATGTAAAAAAAAAAAAGTAGTTTATTGAACCAGAGTTTGAAACTGTAAACAACGTTGTATTTGTTATTTCAAACTAGAGTTTTAGGAAGTTTTGTAATTGCTTTCTTTAAGCTCTTCACCGTATTTTCAACCATACAGTTCTTTTCATATATTATCAATAGAAAGCATGACTTAGCATTGCTAAGAGATCATAGTGCCATATGCATGTCGGACCACATACAGAAATAGTAATATAATGTGATTTGTAAGGGTCACCGACAGTGACCCATACATAAGCTGATTCACTGTTTGTACAGTGCAAATCACCTCCCTTCTTTATCTATGGGAAATAAAACCCCGACTGTGGTTCCACATACAACCCCCCCCCCCAGCTGTCATATGTATTTGTTCCATTTATGTGCAAATGTTCGTTTACCATTATATTCCTTTCAGGTCATTGGAACCAAGTCCATATACACAGGTGTCCTCCCCTGTTTTCCATCTGTGTGAACACATAGGGCTGTACCTGCAAGAAATACAAACTGACTCCAACATTGAAAAACGCATCTAAAAATCACATATTTACATCATTCTATTTACACATAGACACCACAGACAGATAAACGATTTCAAAAGTGAGTCAGGAGGTCTGTAAGAGGATGTAGGGCTTGTGGTTGGGGGAGGGGAGAGGATGTGGATGGGAGAGGGGGCCCAGCAGAGTGAACCAGAACACACACCACGCAGTGAAGGGGGCAGCAGCCTCCTTTGTCCATCTGGGAGCATTTCCTGCGGCAGGCTGGTTCCCTATCCCACCCCACAGGGAGAGGAAGAGGATAATAGACTTGATGGTATAGAACAAAGTACTCATGTTTCTTTTTATTGGGAGGGATTGTACGAAAATTCTGAAACTCGTTGGAAATAAAAATAGGTGGGTGATAGTGGCGATGCTGATTTGAACAGCATGGAGGACTGTGTTGTGCCCACGTCCTCAGCGTCCACAGTAGCTGCTTGCGAACAAAGACCGCTACAGTTAGATTTATAAACGACTTGAAATCTCTCTCTCTCAGAAATGTGCTTCACAGAACACTAGAAAGTACTATGGAAAGTACTGGAAAAAGTACTGTACCATGAAAATGGTAAACTTGAAAAATGAGAAGCATTGCAATTGGCATGTTAGATTGAGAAGGGACAAGATAGGTCAGAGAGAGAGCAGAAGGGAAGCAGATGTAGGAGAGAGGGCCAGAGGGTGGGCGTCAGGGCACTATCATGAGTTATGGGCAGAGGAGACAGCCACCTACGTTCCAGAGAACCTGGGAGGTGATAGAAGCAAAAAAGACCTGAAGAAGAGATAAATGTTGACTGAGATCATGAAAGCAGTGATGGATTTGATAACTGACTGGCTTAATGTTAACACAGCTGAAGGATACCGATACAGTGCCAGGCTTGACTTATTTAGCTTAAATTTGTACCTTCTGGACGCTGTTAGATAAGAAATTTCCTCACAGGGGCCCCTGGGTGGCTCAGTCGTTAGACGTCTGCCTTCAGCTCAGGGCGTGATCCCAGGGTCCTGGGTTTGAGCCCTGCATTGGGCTCCCTGCTCTACTGGGAGCCTGCTTCTCCCTCTCCCACTCCCCCTGCTTGTGTTCCCTCTCTCTCTGGCTCTCTCTCTCTGTCAAATAAATAAATAAAATCTTAAAAAAAAAAAAAAGAAAAAGAAATTTCCTCACAGAACTTGTACAGATACTGTTCTGTGAATTCAGACACCCCACAGGCCGTGTGTTCCAAAACTAGCCAGGTTCCTGCAAGGCCTGGGCTGCTAGAGACATGGCGTGGTACCGACCTCACTCCCTGTCCACCCTGGTATCTGGGCAAGTGACCTGACTTCTCTGTGCCTCACAGTAATCCCTGCCTGGATAGGTCCAGTGAGGACTGAATATAAAAGCAATCATGTGTGTGGAGTACTGAGCATAGGTCCGGCCAGCTGCACGGGCTGCATGGCTGGCCATCATCCTTGTGCCCACCCCAGGCTGCAGAAAGCCCCTCTCATACGAAGAGCCAGCAGAGGTGGTCTTCATGCTGCACCCGTCATCGCTCTAAAAGGACCTGCTTGCTTCTTTTCACATCTTGGAACATATTTTCTGTTCATACAGCATCACTCATTAAGATAATGCAGCATCTCCTTGCCTGCCTCCTCCTGCCTCACTCCTGCCAGCCCCCTCCCACCCCACACATATCCTTCTGAGTTTCTTTTCTCTCTACCCTTGCTCCTTGATGATCCCATCCATTGCCTTTAGTGCCTGGTTCCTATTTCTAGTCTAGATTCTGGGCTCCAGACTTGAGTGTGTCCACTCCAGTGTGTCACATCAGAGTTAAGCTGAGCATATGTGAACGGAAGACCCAAACGCATGCTAGTGAGCCGGTGAGTGGACGGGACTTGAGGCCCCAAAGGCCAGAGCCCTCCTCCTTCTCACCAGTGGACCCAGCCCAACAAGTGACGTGTCAGCAACAAGCAGCGGCCTTTTGTCACTGTAGACATTGTCCGTGGATCTGTTTTCCCTACTCTTGAGAGTCCCGAGACCTCTTGAGGGTGGAGACCCCATCCTGCACATCTCCAGTTCCCTTGAAGAACCTCCCACAATGCCTTGCACAGAGTATGTGAGCATTAACTGCCAGTCGAGTTGAATTTTTGCTGAACGCTTCCCACATTCATCACATGTTCAAACTTTCCTTCCAAGAAGCTTCGCCCACAGTACAAAGGTCCCTGTGTACTTCTCCCCTGAAGCCGTCAAGGCCCCAGAGCGGACACTGGAGGCACACTAGCCCCTTTCCCACAGCTCTCGCCTCTGTTCCTGTGGTTTGGCTGCCTTTGGCGGCATCCTCCCTCAATTCCAGGAGCTCGGCAGTCAGGTGAAAGCATTGTCAGTCTGCCCTGAACTGGAAGCTGAAGGGGACTGACAAGCACACTGTGGCCCTCCCCTGCAGGCCATTCTCCGAACCCGTCTTGTTCCTTTCTCTTCTCTGCACTGGGGAGCTCCCCCCTCCTTAATGGTGAGCTCCTTCCAGATCAACACGCTAAGGCTTCTCTGATGTGCTCATCTAACCGTCATTGGGGCCCCACAGGGGTGGGGACGGTCTTGGAGGCAGGCCCTACTTTCTGGGACCCTCCTTGGCCCAGCACAGCTGATAGGGTGAGCCTCACTGGGGGAGGGGTGGGGGAGAGGATCAAGGTGTGTGTGGGGCTGACTCGGATTTCCCCTCCATGTGCTCAGATGGCCCCAGTGACTGTGACTCGGTGACTCGGTACCACTCCCTGACGAGGGATTGCTCAGCATTTCTTCCCTCCCCATCTGCAGATCTGACATAGGCTTCAGCCCCCAAGGCTCTTGAGGTTCTGTTTAAGTTCCAAGGGGCTTGGGGCGCCTGGGTGGCACAGCGGTTAAGCGTCTGCCTTCGGCTCAGGGCGTGATCCCGGCGTTATGGGATCGAGCCCCACATCAGGCTCCTCCACTATGAACCTGCTTCTTCCTCTACCACTCCCCCTGCTGTGTTCCCTCTCTCACTGGCTGTCTCTATCTCTGTTAAATAAATAAATAAAAATCTGTAAAAAAAAAAAAAAAAAAAAGTTCCAAGGGGCTGCCTCTTACTCCACCTCCTTCCACTCAGGACGGCATATCCAATGGAGTGAATGAGTGACATTTGTGTAGGGACAATCTGGAGTGTTGTCTGGTTATTGCTTATGGTTTAAAAGACAGCTGGCACCAGCCTTGCCAGAGCTGTCTAAACCAAGCACAGTGACTTGGGTCCTGGGATAGGGTGGTACAGAGGAGAAGGCAATTACAGAGCATGGAAATGTTCAGAAAATAGTTATTGGCTATGGTACGGGGGCTACATGCCTGGCCCAGACGCTGTCATTTGTGTTAAAAATTTTGTACTTAGTTAAGTTTGGTTGTGCTGGTAGAATATCATCCTCTGTGTCCCTTTTCTTAATAGTTAATAATTACTAAGTGCTTATTACCTGCTTTATGGAGCATATGGGGTTCAAATCTCACTCAAACCACTTCTAAAAGATAGTTATAAGCCTGCTTGGGATTTTTACTGAGTATTACTTAAAATAAGTGGACCATTAACTAAGAGTTAGAAATAGTTTTGTTATACTGAGATTTTTTCTTATAACAGCACTTCCAAAAGACCAGGTCTAAAGTCCTTGGTAAATCAGGTGATCTGAAACAACATACATTTCATGAATCAGTCTTGGTTGATCTGACGGTATAAAGTCATAAAGCCCAACATCAACACCTGTTTGACCCCACAGGTATAGGGCTAAGGAATACTGGAAAGGGAGAGGAATATCTCTGAGAGATACATTTTTATCATACCAGATAAATAAACAAATAAATAAACCCTCTTGGGAGGAAAGGGCTTAATAGAATAATGTGATATCTGCTGAGTAGATACAGAGAAGATTGGGTCTGCGAAAGAGGTACGAAAGGTGGAGAAAGCAGTGTGTCCTCAATGTTTTTTTTATCTTTTTTATTTATTTTATACATGTGTATTTTACCTTTGGGAATCTCTTTTTTTGCAATACATTTCTCTTTGTTTTCATGAAGTAGAAGCCTATTCGCAGTCTCAATTTTTTTTTTCTTTGCGGAAAATTATTGAGTTACTTGGATATTGCTGTTGGAGTTAGTACCAGTACAGCCCTTTCCCATGAACTGAAGTAATAAAGGTTTTCCTGTCAGCAGTATTCCAGGAATCTCCTTGGAGTACCAGAAGTCTCCCACAGGTTGTGTTATGTTGGACTGCAGATGTGCATCATGGCTCTGAGATTTGAGGCAGATCCCTTGAATCCTACACATACACAGCTGATGGTCTGAACCAGCCCTTCTTCTCTAACCTGTGTCCTCACTGTGTAGGCCCTGTCATTTATGGAGCCATGCTACAGAGTCAGAATACTGGGTCCTGTTGCAGTGGACTGACCTTCACCCTTGGCACATCAGTTCCCCTGTCATTGGTTTTAGAGCTAAAGGGCCTGGACGTGACCTCGGGGGCAGCGCCTCACCAGCAGTTTGACCTCAATCAAGTCACTTAATGCTCTGAGTCCCAGTTTCCTCTTCTGCGAAATAAGAATAACAATTAGTACCTACTCTTGCTCACAGAATTGGTATCTGTTCCTTAACTCTACCATTCATCCATTCGATAAACATTTATTGAGAATTTCCTACTTATAAGGCAGGTGGACAAGGGTAAATAAAACAGAACAGATACCCTGGAGGAGCTCTTTGTCAGGTGTTGAATGCATCAGGGAAGATAATACACACGTTAAGAAAAAAACTCTACTTCATACCCACTAGGCTGGCTATCATTTTTAAAAAAGGAAAAATGGCAAGTGTTGACAACGATGCGTAGAAATTGGAACCCTGGTGCATTGCTGGTGGGAATGGCAAGTGGTGTGGTCACTGTGGAAAACAGTGCAGTGGTTTTCCAAAAGGTTAAAGATAGAAGTATCATATAACCCAGTATTTCTACTTCTGGGTATATACCTCAAAGAATTGAAAGCAGAGACTCAGACAGAGACTTGCACAGCAATGTTCGTAGCAGCGTTCTTCATAAGAGTCAAAGGTGAAAGCAACCTAGCAACCTAAGTATGTATCCACAGACGGCAGGATAAGCCAAATGTAGTCTATGCAAACAACTGAAGATATGCAGCCTGAAACAGGAATGAAATTCTGACACACGCTACAACATGGATGAACTTTGAAACACTGTGCTAAGTGAAAAAAACAAAAGGACAGACACAAAAGGACGGACGTTATATGATCCCACATAAACGAGGCACTTAGAATAGGCTAGCTCTTAGAGACAGAAAGTGGAATAGAGGTGACGGTGGAGTGGGGGGAGTGGGAGAGGAATGGAGAGCTAGTGTGTTTAATGGATACAGAGTTTCAGTTTGGGATGACCAGAAAGTTCTGGTGATGGCTGCACAACATTGTGAATGTACTTATTGTTACCAAATTGTACACTTAAAACTGGTTTAAATGGTAAGTAAGTTTGATGTTATATGTATTTTACAATTAAAAAAAAACTTTATAATCCCTAAAATGCTGTGCAAATGCAGGATGGTTAACTTGAGTTAGGATTCATGCGTTTGGGTTTATAATCAATCCCTCTTTTAAAAAAGTTCAGTATGTGTGAAATTACTTGGTCACTATTTATCACGTGATCTTGAAGCGTCCATCCAGATAAACTTTAATAATAATTTATTTATGCCCTGTCCTCTTCCAAAAAGAATTTGAGGTAGTTTACTCTAAACACTTCAGAGTAATGAATGAGGTCAGATCCAAATGACATAAGACAAAATATAGAACCTGAGACACAAAAGAAGAGAAGGAGCAACAGAGCAGAAGTCTCACCGTGAGCCTCCTAAAACCAGGGAAGTGTTTCTAGTCATCAGACCTTTCCTTGCTGCTTAAAATATCATTGGTTTCAACGGATCATTGTGCGAGTCTGTAGCATTCACGTTGCTACCATTTACAGTTCTGAGAATCGATTGTGTCATTACGGAACACCTAATCGAAACAGAAGAAGGATGGAGAACCAAGAACATCTTTCCCTAAGTCTGAGCCCTCAGGGCCTCTTCTGTGCTTAATGAAACGGTCTTCTGGCGAGTTGCCTGCCCTGCTGGCCAAATGCATCTCCTACCCCTTCCCCCGGGCTCCTGCATCAAGTCTACACTGTAGCCTGGCAGGACGAGCATCTCCTCCATCCGGGGTCCCCCTGCCTCCCTGGCTCCCCGTCCAGCCCCCTCCCTAGCACCGTGGTTCCTGCCAGGCCCCTGTGTGGCCAGAACTCCCAGACCCTGCTCATGTTTCCTTCTTCCTGGAACACCCTGCTGTCTTCCTGGCCAAGCCCTCACCCCTTCTAGAGTTCAGATTTCCCCTTCTCCGGGACATCTCCAGCCCACGTGGATTCCCCTGTCCTTGCTGTCGGGTGCACTCTCCAGTTACACAGTAGCTATTTAGTTCGTTGAGGATGTGATGAATAGAAGGTCTTCCAAGTTTTGTTTCATTGCTTGCAGAAGGAAATGAAAAGCCAGGTGTGAGTAGACCAAAGACCACAGCATCATTGGGAGCCAGCACGGATGCTCAGGCTTATCTAATTTGGCCTTTTGACACATAAGGAAATGAGCACCCTGGGAAAGAAAGTGACTTGCTCAAGGTCACCCTGTATATTGGAGGCAGAAATAGACTTGAAAACCTAATGCCCTGAAACCCAGTATTTTTCCAATATCATATTAGTTTCATTTTAATTTGTGTTTTATTTAGTAATCAGGAAACAGAACTTTGGATGCATTCCAAACACAGGCAGAGAGGGGCAACGTAACAGCACAAAGAACATTGGCTTTGCCAAAGGCAAGGATCTTTAGCAAGTCACTTTGAGGCTCTGGACCTCTTATTTTTTTCATCTGCAAAACAAGGATGAATTGAATGGTCTTTAAGGTCGTATTTGCTTCTGGCATTTTATGAACCCTCTAGACTGTTGGCCCAGCCCCCCCGAAGAATTTACGAGTACTGGTAGAGCATGCGTGTCTTGCTTCTGTTTCTCCTCTACACTGTTCCCCTCAGCCGGGGATATACTTCTTTCAAATGTTTCCCCTTGCTCCCTTTCTTTTTTAAACTCAGCTTAAACTTTGCTCAACTTAAAACTGGCAGTGTCTCCTGCTACCCTTAGCCTTATTTCAGCCCCTCCTCTGCACCTAACTCTGACTACCTGGTACCTTATCACACTGTATTGGAGTCATTGATCTTCTTCTTTTTTTAATGCTTTTTTTTATTATATTATGTTAGTTACCATACAGTACATCCCTGGTTTTTGATGTAAAGTTCGATGTTTCATTAGTTGCGTATAACACCCAGTGCACCATGCAATACGTGCCCTCCTTACTACCCATCACCGGTCTATCCCATTCCCCCACCCCCCTCCCCTCTGAGACCGTGGACTCTGAGAAACAAACTGGAGTCATTGATCTTCTTGTCTCTGCCTCTAGACTATGAGCTAAGGCCTAGGATTATGGGGCGTTTCTTGAGCCCAAATGGCTATAATGGTGCCTATAACCAATAAATGTTTGGTAAATGGATCTAATGGTCTTTGCCTGGGAAGTAAGGACAAGACTATGGTACCAATTTCATTCAAAGCTGTTAGAAAAAGTTTTCATGGAAAAGGGAGACTTGGAACTGAGTTTTCAAGAATGATTAGAATTTCAAAGGGAGTGTAAAATAATAACACTGGTCTAAGAACGTAAACGCGGGGAGAGGGAAGGAGGTGGCTAAAAGGTATGGGTCAGATTCCTTGTTTGAACAGCAGAACACCTGCACTAGGTTGTCTGGGGTGCTTGTACAAATTATAGATTCCACCTGTAATTCCCACCCATTGCTCCCCATTCTGGATCTGTCAGTCCGGATTTACCTTTAGAACAAGCTCCCCAAGTAGATTCTTATCACATGAATGGAGAGTCTTGAAATCCTGGAAGGACTGTTGGCAACTGTGGGCAATTGGAAGCTGTTTTAAGTTTCTGAAGAGGGAGAATGATGGCATGATGGAAATGGAGCTTTAGGAAGGGCATAGACTAGTGGTCTGCAAAATAGATTGGTGGGAGGGAGACCTTAGAGGCCAGGGGAGCTGCCAGGAGTGCACCAAAGTATTCAAGATGAGAGGAGGGAAGAGCTTGCTTTCTCCTGGCTGCACCAGAAATGGAGACTAAACAGTGACTCCAAGAGGCCTGTAGAGAGAGGAAATGAAGAGGCTTGGCTACAGATTGGTTGTATAAGCAATAATGGTAAGCAGGACTTTGAAATGACAGTTGTGCTTTAGGGACCCAGGAAATGGCAGTTAAACTGATACACGTGCTCCTTCTGTCTAATGAATTCTGTTCCAACCTGAGGTGACTGAGACGTCTGGGAGGCATCCGGCTGACAAGTGTGTCACTATTGGCAACATGGGCTTGAGTATAATAAAGGTCTGGGAGGAAGACAATGATGTGGGAGGGTCAACAGCATGAGAAAAGAGGAAAGAATGAAGCTGAAAACCTGAGCTCAGAGCTGTGGGATCAATAACATTGGACAGGAGGAGGAAGATGAAGCAAGGAGGAAATAGGGAAGAAACAGAGAGGTGGGTGGTGAATGAAGGTTGAATAATAGAGAGAAACCAAAGGGAGACAAAGGGTTAAGGTGAGTACCCATTATGTCAGATGTGCTAGAGTTTGAGAAGGATAAAAACAGTCTTTTCAACTTGGCAAAAAGGGTTTTAGATGAAAACTAACTGTTAAAAAGTGAAAATCTATAATACTTTGTGATGTGTGTGTTGTGATCTGTCATACCAGGAGTAAATAAAAACTCTTGATGGCAAATTGTGTTGAGAATTAATGAGCAAAAATAAAAATATACTCCAGAAAGGCTGGTTTCCAAAAGGGTACTCTTCTATTAGAGAGCTAGGAAATGGGGAGGGGAGAAGGAAGGGACTAGGATGCATGGACAAACAAGAAACATCAGGAAATACTAACATGTATGTACATTAATGATCTTGCTTACAAAATAGGGTTGCATTCAGTTTTTATTTTTTATTAAAAAAAATTTTTTTTTAATTTATTTGAGAGAGAGAGAGCATGAGCAGGGGGTGAGGGGCAGAGGGAGAGGGAGAAGCAGACTCCCTGCTGAGCAGGGATCATGACCTGAACTGAAGGCAGAGGCTTAACTGACTAAGCCAACCAGGCATCCTGCATTCAGTTTTTAAAAGAGGTTCCATTCTTGCCCCTTGGTTATGGTGTCATCTGAAAAAACATGAAATGTCATATCGAATGCAACCAAAACTCTGTTTTTATGCTACCTTGAAATATGGCTTCAGAGAAGAAACAGTTCCTTCAAACGCTTTACCCCTCCATTTCCTCCTTAATGACCTCAGGGTCAGGAGGTGGGGGAAGATCCACTTTTCAGTGTAAAACAAAGTGACAGAATGTACACTAGTGTAGAATTCATTACTGCAGGCTGACCTAGCATGGTCAACTCCGTTCGGTGCCCTAATTACAGTGCTCTGCCTCTGGATAGATATCCATCAGGACATCAGTTGCTCTAGGTGTTCAAATGTTTTCACATTACTTGAGTACTTTCTATATTTTCTGTTCTTCATCTGCATTATATGTACTTGATGACTTGAGATGTTAAATCCTTGATAGCCTTTTCTACAAACAAAGTTATAGGCTTTGGAATAATAAAGCAGGCAGTCATCAGAGAAAGAGTCATAAATGTTCTCCCATTTAATGTTATTTAAAAAAAAAAACTAAGGAGAGAAAGGAAAAAGAATGGCTTAACTGTGGTGTGAAGGCTATTTTAAAAAAGAATCTGAACTGAAATCTAGGTGGATGGTGTACAAGGGACTTCCTATCATTGGAGTTGTACCCATTGCACTTAAACAAGTAAAATGAAGCAGTTAGACAAGAGCTCTAGACTGTTTCCAAACTATAAACTGGGACATGACATGACAAGTGATTTCTTTTTCCTTCTGAGTTGTAAATACTTTCTTTCTTTCTTTTTTTCTTAAAGAGATTTCATTTATTTATTTGACAGAGAGAGAAACAGCCAGCGAGAGAGGGAACACAAGCAGGGAAGGTGGGAGAGGAAGAAGCAGGCTCCCAGCAGAGTAGGGAGCCTGATGCGGGGCTCGATCCCAGGACTCTGGGATCACGCCCTGAGCTGAAGGCAGAAGCTTAACAACTGAGACACCCAGGCACCCCTGTGAATGCTTTCTTGTGTCAGATTCCTAAAAACTGCTGAGTCTCTAAGTTCTTCCATAACTGTTGGGTAATAAAATAGATTTCTACCCACCATGTAGTTATCTCTGTCTTCTGACTTCATGTAATTGTCAATACGTTCTTAAACAGATTCGCCAAGTTGCTTAAGCCCACCGCTTCATAAGGGCTTAAGAGGCTGGCTGTACTCTGGTTTTTATGAATACTTAACTGTGGCTGTTGTTGATGCCACGGCTCATAGAAATAGATTGCATTCCCCTATTTCCTTCTGACATAGCAACTGTCCTCATTTCAGGATGATTATAAAAAGTAGAACCTCTTAGTGACTTTGTAGCCAAATGTGATCCTAAAGTAACTTTTTGTTAGTCTGTATACTTCTTGAAATTGTATCCTTTGTCAGTGACTATCCTTTACCAGTCTTGTCTTATAATAAGGGTTTATAAATAGATGCAAAGAAGATATACAAATGGCATCAGGGAAATACAAACCAAAACCACAATGAGGTACCACTTCACACCCATCAGAATGGCTAAAATGAACAACTCAGGAAACAACAGATGTTGGTGAGGTTGCAGAGAAAGGCGAACCCTTCTACACTGTTGGTGGGAATGCAAGCTGGTGCAGCCACTCTGGAAAACAGTATGGAGGTTCCTCAAAAAGTTAAAAATAGAGCCACACTAGGACCCAGCAATTGCACTACTAGGTATTTACCCAAAGGATACAATCATAGTGATTCAAAGGGGCACCTGCACCCCAGTGTTTATAGCAGCAATATCCACAGTAGCCAAAATATGGAAAGAACCCAGATGTCCATCAACACCATCAATAAGAATGGAATCTTGCCATTTGCAATGATGTGGATGGAACTAGAGGGTATTATGCTAAGTGAAATAAGTCAACCAGAGAAAGACAATTATCATATGATCTCACTCATATGTGGAATTTAAGAAACAAAACAGATGAATATAGCGGAAGGGAAGGAAAAAGAAAATAAGATGAAAATAGAGAGGGAGGCAAACCATAAGAGATGCTGAACTCTAGGAAACAAGCTGAGGGTTGCTGAAGGGGAGGTGCGTGGCGGGAAGGGATAGTTGGGTGATGGGCATTAAGGAGGGCACATGATGTAATAACCACTGGGTGTTATATGCAACTGATGAATCACCAAATTCTACCTCTGAAACTAATTTAAAAAAAAGAAAAAATAGATACAAAATTGTTATTTTAAGAAAAGATAACTGTTGAGCTATAAAATATGTAAGTTGTAGGTTTTATTTTTATCTCTCAAATGGGGTTTATATGTCTTACCTGCAGTAACATTCATTTTAAAATGTCATGTAAACCATTTTTTAAATTATAAAACTGGTAAAAGTTTTTTAATCAAAGATTGTAGAAGCGCATAAAATAAAATGTAAAAATTCTCCTTCCTTGTTTTCTAGCCTTCAATACAACTCTCCAAAAGCAATCACTGTTAACAGTGTCTTAAGTTTCTTTGAATGAATTTTCTAAGTGTACACAATTGTATGTATATATGTACACAAACTCAGTTTTACGGTCATATTATGTAAACTGTTCTTCATGGGTTTTTTAAAGATTTATTTATTTTGGAGAGAGAGAGGGAGGGGGAGAGAGAGAGAGAGAGAACAAGCTGGGTGGAGGGGCAGAGGGAGAGAGAAAAGCAGGCTGATCTCAGAACCCTGGGATCATGACCTGAGCCAAAGGCAGACACTTAACTGACTGAGCCACCCAGGCACCCCATCTTGCTTTTTGTTTTTGTTTCTTAATTCACTTAAAATACCAGGACTGTGTCATACTAGCATGACTCAGCTTCATTCTTTTTTTAAAACTGCATGGCATTTTTTTATCACACCCCTAGCCAAAGGCAGACGCTTAACGACTGCGCCACCCAGGCGCCCCCACATGTTTTAAATTTTGATGAGCTATTTCCAAGTAATGTTGTATGCAGTTACACTTCTATCAATATTATCCGAGAGTGTTTCCACATTCTTATCTATTAGTCTTCCTTTGAGATTTGAAATTCCTGCCATTCTAGTAGTTGAACATTACTTCTTTTTATTATGTCTTTATTGGATTAGCATGAATTGAGCATTTTTTCATAAGACAAAGTCATTTTTATATATATGTGAATTTCCTGTATTATATCCTTTGATTATTTGTCCCTTGCCATATCCGTTTTATGAGAGAAAAAGAAACCCTTTACTAGGATAGACTACCATATATTATGTATTTTTTTTAGTTCAGCTTTTTAATTTTTATTTAATTATTTTTATTTTATTTCCAGCGTAGTTAACATACAGTGTTATATTAGTTTCAGGTGTACAATCTAGTGTATCAACAATTCTATGCATTACTCAGTGCTTATCATAAGTGTACTCTTAATCCCTTTCCTCTATTTCACCCATCCCCCCACCTACCTCCCCTCTAGTAACCATCTGTTTGTTCTCTAAAGTTAAGAGTCTGTTTTTGGTTTCTCTTTTTTTCTTTTCCTTTGTTCATTTGTTTTGTTTCTTAAATTCCACCTGTGAGTGAAATCACATGGTATTTGTCTTTCTGTGACTGACTTATTTCACTTAGCTTTATACTCTCTAGATCCGTCCATGTTGCAAATGGCAAGATTTCGTTTTATGACTGAGTGATATTCCACTGTAGATCTATACCACCTTTTCTTTATCCATTCATCTATTGATGGATACTTGGGCTGCTTCCATAATTTGGCCATTGTAAATAATGCTGCAATAAACATAGGTGTGCATATATCTTTTTGAATTAGTGTTTTTGTATTCTTTGGGTAAATACCTAGTAGTGGAATTACTAGAATTCTGCTTTGAATTTTTTGGGGGGGAACCTCCACACTGTTTCTCACAGTGGCTGCACCGGTTTGCATTCTCACAAACAGCACACAAGGATTCTTTTTTCTTCATATCTTCACCAACACTTGTTGTTTCTTGTCTTATCAATTTTAGCCATTCTGACAGGTGTGAGGTGATACCTCATTGTAGTTTTGATTTGTATTTTCCTGATGATGAGTGATGTTGAGCATCTTTTCATGCATCTGTTGGTCATCTGTATGTCTTCTTTGGAGAAATGTCTATTTATGTCTTCTGCCCAATTTTAATTGGCTTATTTGGGATTCTTTTGGTATGGAGTTGTATAAGTTCTTTATGTATTTTGGATACTAACCCTTTATCAGATATGCCATTTACAAATATCTTATCCCATTCCATAGGTTGTCTTTTAGTTTTGTTGATTGTTCCCTTTGCTGTGCAGAAGTTTTTATTTTGATGTAGTCCCAATAGTTTATTTTTGCTTTTATTTCCCTTATTTCAAGAGACATATTTAGAAAAATGTTGCTATGGAGAATGTCAGAGAAATTACTGGGATAAGCTACCTTTTAATAGATAATCTACTAACAGTTCATAGGAAACCATAAATGTATGTATTCCATACATGATCACCAGTATAAACACTAACTCACTTAGAGACCTAAAAGAAAGCCCAAAAGAAAAAGTGTCTGAGCAGAGAAAGGAAACAGTCTATCTGGAGATAGATGTGGAGACTGGTCTTACTCTATTAGTTTTCTATTGCTGCAAAAAATATGACCACTAATTTAACAGCTCACAGTTTCCTGTGATGAGAGTCCAGCCACAGCATGACTGGCTTTAGGTCAGGTCCCACAGAGCTAAAATAAAGTTGGTCAGCTGTGCTCAGTATTGTCTTCTAAGTTGATGTGGTTGTGGCAGAATTCAGTTCCTTTGCAACTGTAGGACTAAAGTCCCAGTTTCCTTGCTGGTTATTAGCTGGGGGCCACTCTCAGCATCTAGAGGCAGCCCGTGTTCCTTGCCACACAGCCTCTTCCATCTCCAGAGCCAGCCGAGGACAGTTTCCTTTGTGTTAAATCTTTCTCATGCTTCCAGTCTTTCTGACTTCCAGACCCAGGTCTGATGAGTTCATGAGACTAGGAAAGCCCAACCAGGTAAACTACCTATCTTAAGGTCAACTGATTTGGAACAAAACAGAATGGCAAAGTCCCTCCTCAGCAGCACCTAAATTAGTGTTCAGTTAATTAACTGGGAGGAGGTGTATGTACACAGGGTGTCAGGAATCCGGGGGGTCATCATAGCATTCTGCCCACCATGGCTCCCACCTGCCTTTCTCAGGGGAAGCAGACAGAGGTCATGTCTGTTGGCCGAGGAAACCAATCCTACTGGAACATTAGATGCCAGAGAAAGGGAGCATGACCAGAATCCATCTAACCTCATGCACAACAAAGTCCACCCATGTGGGTCAAAGATCTTGATATGAGCAATGAAAGAGCAGAAAGCTGCAGAGAAAAATCTCAGAAACCATACATACAATGTAGGGGTCAGGCAGGTCTTCCTGACCAAGGATCCAAACCTGGCATTTCCGACTCCACAATCTCTGCCTTCTTGACCTCTACACTGTGACCCACCAGAGGACAGATCATTCATTGGCTGTACAAATAGGTTCTGAGTCCTCTAACCTTACGGTTTCTTCTTATGCCAGTGTGATCGGAGTGTGCTTGAGTGAGGTGTTGGCCTTGGCTGTTCAGTAGAACAGAATGCACTGACCGCAAGCTAAGTAGGTAAGCCGCTAAGGGAAACTGTATTGATGTGCATTATCCTAAAAGAATTCTAAAAACCTTCTCTCCCTTCCCTCATCTCTTTCTCTTTCATATTCCCACCTGCTGCTGTGATTCAGGCGCATGATACATGACTTGCTTGAGACGGAAGAGATTTATATAAAAGAGATTAAGAGCATAATTGATGTAAGTAGACTGGGGTAGAGGACATTAAGCATGTATTCAAATTAGAGAAGTTCTTTTGCACAAAGAGACTTAAAATAGTTGCCATATGTCTCTAGAATTTCCACCAAGAGTTCAGGTCTTATAATATCACAAGTATCTTTCCAATAGGAATAAGAACATTCTTATGACTATTGATCCATGTAACCAAATAACTTGCAAAAGATTGTATCAATTCATACTGATTTTAGCAGGGCCCAAGAGGTTTACCCTATGGTTGCCAACAATGGACATAATCATTGAATGCTTTTGATCATTTAATAAGGGAGAATTGTTTCAAGTAGGATATTTTGCTGAGAGTGAAAATTTGATTTTTTGCTCTTTTCCTAAGGAAATAATCTTGAGAAATAAATGATCTATACAAAATTATAATAGAATTTTTATAATAAAATATCAGAAGAAAATAAAATCTCCAATAAAAAGGGGGATGTTAATAAAGTCTGATATTTATGCTGAATGAAATATTATTCAACTGTTACAAAATAATTATTTTGAATAATATGCAGCAACATTGAAAAATGCTTATAAAATTAAATTAAAAACAGTATAAGATAAGCTTTTAAAAAGTCATGAAGGAAACATAATAAAACAAGACTAATTGCATTTGGTTGTAAAATGATGGATAAATTTTTTGCTTTCACACTTGGCTTGTATAACAAACATTTAAAAATATACGTGTTCTTTCTATAAAATGCTGTTTTATTATCATCACCGTTTAAATTTAACCATCTTCTTCTGAAGATGGACACACGAAGGGAATAATATCAAAAGAAAGCATTTGGTGGAATGGCTTTCAGGAAATAAGTGTGCCGTATTTCCCAATTATTAAAGTTTTGGTCCCTGGAGTACTAATTCAGATCATCTCTTAAATGTTCCTATCTGTAAAACCTACCTTGTTTCCACCTTTGCAGGGATATATCACTCCAATGGATTTTATTTGGCTGAAACATCTGATTCCAGATGTTCTTCAGAATAACAAAGAATTTCTCTTTGGGAATATTAGAGAACTTTATGAATTTCACAACAGGTACATAATAATTCAAATTATCAGGAAAAATGGAAAGTAAGAGAAAAACAGAAATCAGACCGATGGGATTTGGAGATGAACATTTGTAGACATTGCTCGGTTTAAGCAAGTAGTCCAGAGTCAGCGGACGTGGTTGGGATGGGATGGGATAAGAAGGAGGGAAGAAGTGCCACAGATCTCTGAGGGAGAAGGGAAAAGGCAGCAATGGAACATGTACCAGGGGTCAGGCATTAATGTTATATTTTTTGTGTGTTTCTTTGCTTATTTATCTATTCCTACATCTGCCTTTATTGAGGACCTATTCTGTGTCAGGCACTGTGTTCTGCGTTGGGAATACAAAGATGACCAAGACACACTTCCACATACCTACTATCATTGAGTAGTGCTGGGAGCTAGTGTTGGAAAATGCTAACTGGTCAGACAAGTTGTCGTTTTAGCCCAGGGGTGCTTGCGTGTTGAGTTCTAGAGAATTAGAGGACGAAGGGACTTTGGAGATCATCTTCCAAGCCTTTCATTTCACAGATGAACCTGCAGCTAGTTTCCTCTCTACCCAATATGATAACCCCAAATCACACATGTAATCGATGGGAAAGAAGATACTGCTTGGTGAATTGACCCACAGTTTTTTCCCAACCCCATCTCTTGCCCATTGGCCAGACACACAACTGAAATGAAAATCCCATTTCTGCTACCCTCCCCGGAGAAGTTAGTCAACCTCTTTTACACCTCGGGTTTCACATTTATGAAACCCTACCTTACTAGGTTTGGTGGGGGATTGAATGAGATATTGTTTATGAAGTACTTAGCTTATGCCTGGCTTGCCTCAAGTCCTCAGTGATATTAGCAGTAGAAGCAGCAACAGCCGTTCATATTCACGTGATTCTCATGTAGCAGGGAGCATCGTGCATCTTGTCTGTCTGCAGCTAGTGCCTAGAATTATCAGGATAGCTGTGGTTGGCTTCAAGGAATCCTAGTAATGTCACAGAATGTTTTTTTCTTCCAAATCAATATGTTGAAGATGAGTCACGAGCAATAAAGCCTAGGAAACAGAATTTTTCTGAGCACCTCTTAAAATCTTATGTGATTTTGGTTAAGAAAAAACCTTATGTGTTTTAACCTCATACATGTAAAAAATTAAAACGTTATTATACTTTTCCTTCCCTAGGACTTTTCTAAAAGAATTGAAAAAGTGCACTGAAAACCCTGAACTTCTGGCACGTTGCTTTCTCAAGAGAGTAAGTCTGAGCTCCCAGTAAGTCAAAATAACCATATGATTAAAGTTAGCCCTTAATTTTCTGTGTTAAGAGGCAAGGGCAAATGGAAACACCAATGTTCTGAAACGTTACACATACCTTTTGAGTGAAAAGCAGGAGTGCTTTGTAGTATGTCACCCAGTGTGAGAAGAGTCCAGTTTGACTAGGCTCGTATGACAGATGGCAGCAACTTATAAGCTTGGCCTCCTGCAAAGCCAGGTGACATGGAGGACTGGCCCCCCCAAAACCAGATGACCCTCCTCTGAATGACTAAGCTGTTTTTGAACAAGAATCACACAGCAGGCTTAAATTCCTCACTAAAGCTGTATTAACACTCTCAAGAGAAGAAGTACTGATGCTAAACTAAAAGTCTCAGAAAATGTATTTTCTTCCATTTTATCATTTTACAGTGTAGAGGATGGTTAGAATATGTTAAATCTGTGGCCTCTCTTTTTTTTCAGTTTGGAATTTATTTATTTTTTATTCTTAATGAAAAAATAACTTTGGAGCATATTCCAAAGTTTATTTTTAAAATTTTATTTTATTTAAATTCAATTAATTAACATATTATGCATTATTAGTTCCAGAGGTAGAGTTCAGTGTCTATGGTCTCTCTTATGCTTAGTACCTAATTTATGATTTCCTGCCTTCCACCACCATCTCCGACTACATCCCCTTCCCCATGCGCAGACCTCTTCCCTCTTGCCCTCTCCACACCCCTGCTTTGGGCAGTGAATAAGGTGTTAGGGCCCGCGGTGCTCCGTCAGAGCTGGCACAGAGGCATGTATTACCTAGCACCACTCCCCACCAAGCGCATTCTTCCCTTGGGAGGACAATGCAGATGATCCTGGTGCCCTGGACTTTCTAAGTCTTTTGCATTTCTCCTCTTTCTCTCAAATAGCTCTTCTTTTATTCTCTTCCTTCTTTTTCTTTTTGTGAGCCTGAGACAACAGATCAAACAACTTAAAAATTTTAAACAACCCAAATTATGGCTGATAAGTCTAAAAGCAGTACATGTGATACACTGAGAGCAAGCAAACAGAAATCCTCGGGTTTCAAGGCATTTGACATAATGGAGAAACAGAGCCTTCAACCCTCAGAGCTCTTGCCAGCTTAGAAAGCCCTTTCCACCACCCCGTATGGGCTTTCCACAACAGCCTCATCATAGATTTTTTTGTCAAGTGCCAGAATTCAAGGTACACTAAAAACTATGTTGTACTTAATCTGATTAATTTCTTTTTTGAATTACTTTTATAGCATTATTCATATTTTGCACTATTCTGTAATTTTGCACTCATCAAACCATCAATGTGAAATCTAGTTTCAGAGCTTAGAAATATTTTATAATTGCTTATGTCATTATTGCAAAGACTTATTTAAATTATTGGATGAGAAAATGACCAAATTTCTGTGGGGAAAAACAGATATGATAAAAAAAATTGAACAAATATGAGGCAATGGTCAGGGAATTGCTGACAAAACATCTTTTCCTAGAAGAATTCCTCACCTAAAGTTTTACAAAGCCTTCTATAGTCCCCCGTGTTGGAAGAAACCCGAGAAATCAGTAATCCAGACCTGCATGTAAACTCTGCATATAATCCTATGTGATTTATGATGTTAGAGACATAGCACAGGTAATAAATTCTTCTCAATCATAAAGTTATTAGTCTGGGACTGATGGAGTAATTAATAACCATGATTAGCTAATCTTTGAGGCTCCTTAAGGGAATTGGCTGCTGCCGTGTATTTGTTAGCCAACGAGGTGGGCCCCTCACCCACTAGTTACTACAACCATTGACCTTTTCTCAATAATATTTGCGGAATTCCATTAATCATGAAAATGAGTTTTGAAATATTGCTCTGGCCAAATGTTTTAATCAGGCTCTATAGTCTGCAGAATCCAAGAAGATTCTGCCCCAGAGACCAAGCTCTACATAGAATAATATTTGTCAATCATCTACTTTGAGTTCCATTAGCTCTGAGATGGGACAAGGCAAAATGGAAAGAGCACTGGGGTGGGACTCAGGAAATGTAACTTCTTGTCTAAATTGAGCCACTTGCTATCTGCATGACCTCATGTTAAGTCACTTAAACCTCCAGAGTCTCCCTTCCCTCCTCCATACAATAGGTTTAATAATACCAATATGTAAAGTCGTTGTGGAAATCTAATAAATCAGTGTATGCAGAAGGGTTCTACAAAGTAAAAAGTGGTTTGTCAATCGCTACCATTATTGGGTACTCCGTATGTATGGGGCATTTGTTGAGAAATTTCCATATATCATCTCATTTAATCTCGCAGTAGTCATAGTTGACTGCTGCTGTGAACCACTTAATAGATGAAAAAACTGAAGTGTAGGGAGGTTAAGTAACTGCACTTGGGCCATTTGGTTTGGAGCTGACAAAGCCAAGAACTGAACCTGGACCATCCACCACCAGAGCCCACCATCCTAATGCTGCCTAAATGAGTGTGTGTGAATATGAGTTTTTGGTAGCAATTTTTTTAGCCTCCTGATTTATTCTATAAGCAGGTGAGGATAGTTGGGTACTTTCATATGCTGCTGGTTAGTGTATATCCTTTCTTTAAGGAATTTTGGATTGAAGAGCAAATGTAGGTCAACAGTCGTGTTTTGGTGCTTGAAGGCCTGTGGTGTTCTGCATTGCTCTAAGTGTAGACATAGTACCAAGGGGTGAGGGTTTCAAGAGCACACGTTTCAGCTCAGCATCCACTGAGAGAACCAGGTGACTCTATTGCTGGGAAAGTTTGGGGAAAGGTGGCTGACTGTCGAGGATGTTTCGCTGGGTGGGAAGCTGGAGCTCCAAAGTCTCCTCCAGCTTTTATATAATCTTCTGGTGGTTAGTGTTGAAAGCAGTGAAACCTTGAATTCCTTTAGGAGCTAAAGGGCAGGGTTCTTGTGCTCTGACAGACCCAATGTGGGTGAGATGCCTTAATCAATTTGTAGTATTTTATAAGCCTGGCCTTCGGTATGGCAGGAGTGTTCCCTACGTGTAGGCTACTCTGCTGTTGAAGCCATTGAGTTTCACAAATGTACTTAGCACGTCGGCACATCAAAGGCACACAGGGGATAGTTCTTGAATGAATGAACATATTGTTAAGCTCTGAGTTAGTATTCTAGTTCCTTAACCTGTCAGAACAACATTTCTCCAGAGTCATCTCCCTTCCTTCCACATGCAGAAATGGAAAGAAATAGACATAGTTGACGCTGTGAGGAAAACAATAACCTATGTCCACATGAAGGACATCAAATTTGGCCTGAGAAATGTAGGGACACAGAAATCCACCAGGATGTAGCCCCGTGGGCTTCTCAGACTCTGTGGCCAGCAGAGCTGCTGTGGTCCAGGGGCGAGTGGTGGAGTGCGTGAAGCTGGCAAGCTGACTCCATAGGCTGGGAGTAGCCTTTCCGGGGTGTTGGTGGGAATGTGCCTACCTCGCATGGTCTCCGATGCAATGAGAAATAGGTCACACAGAACTTGGAATCTGTCTTGATCTCAAGCCCTGAGATAGTCATACAATGTTTCCTGTCTTGGAATCCAGTGCTGTAGGTGGAAAGTGATGTCTGAGGCGAGTCTGCTGCTTTGGGGGTTGTCCAAGGGACTTAGAGCTGTGTTGTTTTCTCCAAGCTGCCACATTTTCACTTTGGGTGTTTCTATCTTTTGGCTGTCTCTTGTTTTTTTTTTCCTCCCCCTGGGGTTGGCAACACAATGATCAAAATAGGAAGATAGGGAGAGAGAAAGGAGGGGCCATCAGCTACAGCACCTTTTCTGTCAATTTTGTCTCTCACTGCAGAGCTATTCTGGGGAGACAGTGATGTCCTGGATAAAGAGCAGAGGAGGAAGGATGAAGATTAAAACCTGCTCCTGTTTATGAATTTACCGATTTACTAGAATCCTGTAGTTGTTCCCACAGCACTCTGTTCATATCTGTGTTTAGTACTTACGGTTGTTTAGAACCCTCAGTTTACCTTGCCCTCACACAGTCACCCCAACATGAAGTTATCGTGCATCCCCAGTTCCTCACACCATGAAAATACTCAGGCTTGTTGAATATTTGAATGAATAAACGGTATCATCCTCTCCACTTACTGAAAAATGTTACCTGATTAATTTGTCCCAATTCTTTTCCCACTCAGAAAGAAGATCTTCAAATATATTTTAAATACCATAAGAATCTGCCTCGAGCTAGGGCAATCTGGCAAGAATGTCAAGACTGCACCTTCTTTGGGGTAACGTTAAGATCACAAAGTCTCCCACAAATGGTTTTCCCTGGGCAATGCTTATGTGTGCCGAGTCTTTAAAGAAATCAGAAGTATGAACAAGGCAGGGGAATCTGGCATTTGAATTCATGCTTATTAAAAGTCTCTCCTATTTTGAAATTACACATTGGAAGTTTTGAGGTGGCCCTGGGTCTCTGGTGAGCAAACCAGAGTCCTCATCTAGGATGGGGAATTCTAAGAGGAATTAAATCCAAAAGGCCACACTCTGGGTCTCCTTGGAATGATATTAGTAAGTCATCGTGTAACTTCTAGACTCAAAGTGACCTGACTAGACACCACCACCCCCAACTCAAAGACAGGCTGCCTCTTTTTTAGTAGACTTGCTTTCTAAAAGAAATAAATGGTCCTGCTTCCGTAGCTGCATCTAGAATTACTAGCCAAGCCATCCTCTTTCCCGTTTCTTTCATTTGACACACTCTTCCTAAGGCACCCAACATACAAGGCTCAGTAACATCACCAGGCTGATCAACACAGCTGCATCTCTCCCCCCTCCCCAAGAGCAAGTTTCATTTCTTGTATTCAAATCCTGCCTCTTTTTTCTCTCTGTGTGTTGTTGGTTTTGTTTTACATTGTTTTTCTTTGGCTTTTAAAGGTATGCCAGCGCCAACTGGATCACAATCTCCCTCTTTTTAAGTATCTCAGAGGACCAAGCCAGAGACTTATAAAATATCAGATGCTGTTGAAGGTAAAGTCGATAAGACAGTGCTTTCCTGTGTTGGGAAAACATGCATGTGCTGTGGTGCTCTTTTCCTTAGACATGTAGAGTTATGACTTCGTCTTCCAAAGGGGAAGATATGTCTCTCCTTCAGGTTTTTTCTGTCCTCCAAGTCTAAAGCAGTGTACCTCAGTGAGGAGAAAGACCAAAGAATCAGAGAGTTGAAAGGATCTGGGAGCCTGGCTAGTCCAACATGCAGCCTGAGGCATGAATCTCCAAGGAGGCTGGTTTGGGGCAGGAGCACTCCTGGGGAGCAAAAGGAGAAAGGGGAACACCACCACACTGCTGGCAGCCCAGAGGGCGGGGAGGCAGCCAAAGCCCCTGCTCTCATCTATAAGGTATCTACAGGTCAGATATCATCTGCTCCATTTTACAGATGAGGCAAGGAGCTTCCAAAGTCACAATTTTTCTGTGCATTCAAACATGGAAGGGAGAAGGCAAAACCGGAGTCTTTTCTCCTTTTGCAGCACCTACCTCCGCCCCTCCATTAAGGATCTTTCTCAAGAGCAACATCATAGAATGAATTTTGCTCTGCTGAACCCCTGGGTGGTTCTTGCCAACAGCACACCTGCAGGAGAGCACTCCCAGACACCCCAAACAGGAGAGAAGTCTCTGTCAGGCTGCCTCCCCCCCTGTGAGCTGAGGGAAAGGTTTGGGCCACTACTCCAACTTGTGTTTTGAATTAACATTTATAAGGAGCTCTTGCCCAGTGGCTACTATCTCTCAAAAAACAAAAACAAAAAACCCACAAGCACCTGCTGTTTGCCGGATACCTTCCCATATGTATTTTTTAATTTATTCCCCACAATCGGATGCACCGGAAAGGCTCTGGAGTGTGAGGAAACTGAGGCTCGGGGAGGTTAAGCTCATAGCCTAACCCTCTGCCCTCAGAAAAAGTTGCCCCTTTCAGCTCTGCCTCCGCTGGACCGGCCCTGCCGTCACCAGGTGTGGCACTGCCCGACCTCTCGGGCCTTGGCTTTGTCCTGTGTGAGGTGGGGATACTAGAACCTCCTCCAGAGGATTGCTGTGAGGAGCCAGTGAGTAATGCGCGCAGAGAGCTGCTGGTGCTGGCCCCCAGGAAGCTTCCTGGAAGGCGTAGCCGTCGCCGTTGTTTTCCACGTAGAGATGCCACAGCAGTGTGGGAATGGGGATGACGGCGGCTGCTTCCGTCCATGAGCGGCAGCTGTGAGTGTGGTTGTGGCAACTCGGCGTTCACGGAGAGCCTCACCCTCCTCCGAGCAGCCCAACTTCACCGAGCTGTCCCAGCCCTGGGCCCAGGGAGGAAGGAGCAGGACGCGTGGGGGTCTTCACCGCCCCGGTCTGGGTCCGCGCGTGGGAAGAGCCCGAGCTTTCCCACAGAAGCGATGTGGCCGCAAGAGCGAGTTCTGTACCACGCACGGAGGGCTCCAGCGCGGTAATCAGAAACCGGGACTGGGGAGCTGGGCGTCCCGGGCGTGATCCCGCTCTGACGCGCCCGGAGCGCAGCTCGGGCAAATCGCGTCAGCTCTCCCCGCCTCCGGTTCCTCAGCGGTGAAGAGGAGGTAGTACTAGTCCTTTCCTGGTATGCTCTTTGGGAGCATGAACGACGGAATGCACGTTAAAGGTAATGAGAGAATTTTGTTAGTTTCATTTCACCGAGGAAACGAGACAGAATCACTGTAAAAAATTCCTTGGGGTCTGTGGGAAACCTTGGGAGGCTATGCAAGGCAAACCAGTTTTCCCCATTGCTAAGCTTGCTGCGTGCTGGAAAAACAAGTCCAAACCACTGGCACGCCTGTGAAGAAAGGAAGTAGTGTCCTCCACCCTGAGGGACAGGGCTCATTCTGCAGCGCCTGCCATCAGCGCGTTTGGGAGCACGGGTGTCGACGGACGGCCTCATGGCTTAGAAGGGTCGTGGAATCCTGGTGTGAGAAGGCTTTTTCCACGTACAAAAGAAAGGGAGGGGAATGATAGATTATACCATTAAAAACAGACACATGAAAAATTGGGTGAAATAGAATATTAGCAAGATACGGGACAGACGGTCAGCGTGCTTAATAATGAGCTCGTAGAAGTTAATAATTAAAAAAAAACAAAACCAAGAAATAATACCTATGAAATGCTTAATATCTTTTCTGAGATATTATGAAAATTAACAGTTGTGACAGAGTTTTTTGGATACATAATGCACATGTCTAATGAGTCATGGCAAGCTGATTAAATAATACATTATTTATTAGCATCTGTTAGAAATAGATGCATTTAGGGACAACAGGAATTCACTTTTATTGAGGTCATGATTTATGTCAAAGAAGCTAAGGGATGTATGGAAACTATCAGATTTATTTATTTATTTTTTAAGATTTTATTTATCTGTTTGGGAGAGAGTGAGAGAGAGAGCAAACACAAGCAGGGAGAGCAGCAGGCAGAGGGAGAGAGAGAAGCAGGCTCCCCACTGAGCAGGGAGCCGGATGCCAGGCTTGATCCCAGGACCTTGGGTTCATGACCTGAGCTAAAGGCAGACACTTAACATTACCTGAGCCGAAGGTGCCCTGAAACAATCAAATTTAATGTAGAGAATTTTTCTTACCTGGATTTTAAGATGTGATTTGGAAAATGGTGCATTATTTGTTTACAATAAATGTTACTTATTATAAGAAGGATATTCTAGAAGAGGTGGTTTTACTGATTTCCTGTGTAATGCGACTAATGTCCTAGAAGTGATATGCATTTTTCTTCTTTTGAAAGAATTAAATAGACTACTATTAGACAAAAAGAACTGATAGGGAGAGGTTGGTAAAAGGATATAAACTTAGTTTATAAAATGAATAAGGTGTGAGGATCTAATGTAAAACATGGTGACTGTTGATAACAGTGTATTATAGAATTTAAATTTGCTAAGAGTAGGACTTAAATGTTCTTGCTAAAAAAAAGAAAGATAAACATGTGAGGTAATGATGTGTTAATTAACTAGATAGAAGAAATCCTTTTACAATATATACATATATCAAATCATCACCATATACACTTTGAATACCTAACAATTTTATATGCCAATTATACCTCAAAGCTGAAACAAAAAAGAAAATAATAAAAAAAATGAACTGAGGACATAAGGCAGTTTACAGAAGAATAAATGTTAATAGCAAACATTTTTTTGAAAGTTCTACCTCACCAGTTATTTGAGAAATTCAAATTAAAACAGTGAGGTAGGATTTCTCTGTTGATTGAATTAGCAAAGGTTTTTGATTAAATGTTAATACTCCATGTAGGGTTGGGGCTGGTGAAACAGGCTTCCATATATGACTGGTAGGAACATAGTCCTTCTGTAAAGAACTTGGAAGTATGCACCAGAACTTTTAACAGTGGGGTGCCTGTGTGGCTCAGTTGGTTAAGTGTCCAACTCCTGATTTTGGCTCAGGTCATAATCTCAGGGTCATAAGATCGAGTGCCCATTGGGCTCCATGTTCAGCACAGAGTCTATTTATCCTTCTCCCTCTGCTTCTCCCCACTTCCAATTAAATAAATAAAATCTTTAAAAAAAAAAGAACTTTTAACATTGACAGTTTCACTTCTAGGAATTTATCCTTAGGAGAAAAGCACAAAGATCATTATTATTATAGTAAAAAATTTTGAACCTAAGTGTTTAACAGTGGGGGGAAATTAATGAATTATGATTTATCTACAGGATGCAACACTGCAACAATTAAAAAACATGTTTTAAAACATAATGTCATGGAAAAATGTTCAGGATATGCTGTTGAGTGAGAAAAAACAGGCTACAAAACAGTGTGTCCAATATGATTCTGTTTGTGGAAAGAACTCCGGGCAATTCTTTCCCTCTTACTTACAACAGAGAAATTTACCTACCTCCTGTTAATTTAGCATTGGCTGGAGCTTGTGCAGTAGATTTAGTTGGCATTCTACTTTTTGATTTCCAATAAGGCTTTTGGGTTAATGCAGGGTCTGCTGGATTTTGAGTCTCCTGAGGATTTGGGGATAGACCCAGGTGACGAAGGAGTTTTGGCTAAGGTACTGTATATTAAATTTTGTTTTATATAACTGACTGTTAATAGTGTTTGTCTATGGCTGGGCAGATTTATGGCAATTTTGTTTTTCTTGTTTATGATCTTTATGATTTAAATTTTTGCAAATAGCATATATCCTATAATTTATAGTCACAGAAAAAGAAAAAAAATGAAAGGCAATTTCAAAGTGAGGTTTTGTAACAGGATAATTAGTAATATGTTTTCTTTCCTCCACATAAAAATGTTTTAACAGGAATACAAAATTAAGTCAATGTGTAAAATGCATACGTAAAAGACTAGAAGTAAATATGATAAAATCTCTGCTGTGGTTTTCCTTCAGGGTAGGATTATGTATGATTTATATTTACTTGTTTGTGCTTCTTAGTATATCTGATTTGCATACATTATGCCCTGTTCACCTAAGTGTGTTTGTGGGTGTGAATTCTAAGACAGCCAAGGTTCCCTCAGAAGAAATGGTGACCATACCGTACTGGGAAGAAATCTGTGACTTAAGAGTGGGATTTCTTTTAAATTTTCTACAGAATATTCTGGGTTTAACAAGAAAAACATGAGAAGCAATCATTTGCATGCCTTCTCCACTCAGTATATATGGTAGGGACTCCTCATAATTAAGAGACACTCAAGACACAGGTAATAATTTAATAGCCTGGAGCAAGGGGAGCTAGGCTGAGTTAGTTTAATAACGTTTGTAAGGATGTTTCTAAGCCCTGCATTACACAATGTAAAAGTAGCTACCTGCTATGTTTGTGGGAGGAGGGTTAGTGGGAAGGAGAGAGAATAGGAACAGTTGAGTCTCTAAAAGGAAGTTGAGTTTTAACTGTTGGGTAAAGAGGAAGAGCCCTGATGTAGGAACGAAATCCTTTATTGATGATGTTTCAAAAAACTCAGGTGAGACTCTGTTGTCTATCCCAGCACCTGGAGCGTATTGATATGAGTGAGAAGGTAAGAATCCATGGCAGACTGTTGAACGATGGCAGCGTGTTCTGCCCCATTCATCAGCCCTGTCACTCATATCTCTGATCCAAAAAAGCGAATCCTCCGTGCTTCAGCAGAGATTAGGAGAATACACAAACCTTTGCTTACATCACACGGTAGAGGACAAAAAAAGGTGGGACTATACAGGGAGTGGGGAGCCAACAAAGAGCTGTCTGTTCTTTGTTATAGAAATCGATGTGTTAAAAAGAAAAAAAAAGAAACCAAAATTTCTTGTTGGTATTTACCATAGAACAGATAAATGTGCTATGTAGGTAGCTGGAGAATAAAATACTGGAACTGTAAGCGAAAGACTTTCACACTGGAACAATCATCTCTGTTATGTCCTAAGTGTCTCAGTAGTAATATTGGTCTCTTGAATTAGCAGTTACAGAGTTTGCACTCAATGCTGAGTCTTCCCGTTTGGGAGGTGCCGACCATGTTGGCTTATCTCTTTGGTGTCTTTAACAGTGATAGAATGTGAGAAAGACAGGGGAAGGAGAAGAGGGAGAAAGGGCAGAGGGAGGTGGTGGGGATTCAATGTGTCAAATGCAACAGTTATGACATTTACACGTGCATCATTAGTAAACCTCCACAGGGCAGCTCATTCTCCCTGGGATGGTTTTAAGTATAATTTTACCCATAGGAATAGGACTTTCACATTATGTACAGGAATACGATACTCAGATTTTACTTTTCAATAGGCCCCAGGGCTAGGGGTGTAAAAAGGGAGAGCAGCCTATTTAAAGGATCTGGGTTTTCCATGCTTTAAAGAAGGTCAGTATGTTTCTTATGTCCATGATTTTATGAACTCCATTCTTCATGAGTGCCATGTACAGAAGGTCTAGTCGATGATTTTGCTTGTGTGTATATTGTATATGTAAACCAGCAAGTATCTTTAGCCACCATTCTTTGGGAGCAGAGCAAGAGATCCATGTATCCTCCTTCCCCATCTCTGTGGTGGCAGGGTCCATGGGTCCTTAACCAGGGTCCTGTTTCCCTGGTTCACTTGGTTAAATGGTTTATGTTTTGATTTCCAACAAGGCATTTGGTTTCCACAGAATGGGCCAAAGAAGACCAAGGATTCAGCATTCTCAGCCGAACTACAGCAAGCTTTGGCCATGATAGAGGATTTGATCAAGTCCTGTGAGTTGGCCGTGGACCTGGCAGCAGTCACTGGATGTCCGGTATGGGCCATAGCAAGTGTGGGAACAGTTCAGCAAAAGGCAGGCACAATATTACGAAGGTAGGAGATGCTGTGGCAAAGGTAAAGAGGTGACCTGTGGTAAAAGAATCTGACTCTGAGGAAAGCAGATGAAATTGTGCAGCAAATCTGTGCTGTGGGAATCCAAGCAGCCCCTCAGCATTTTCAGGACTCTTGGGTTGGATTCCTTGGGGTCCTGAATGTTGAGACTGACCCACCCTCGGGAACACCCAAGAACTCAGAGGCCAGAACATAGATGGACAGGACAAGGTGCTGAAGGAGTAATTTATTCTCTGACTCATGGCACTATTAAAAGATTAAAAGATTTTCCTTCTTGCCTCAGATTTTCTCTGGCAAAGTCCTTTGACAATGGGTCCTAAGTGGAAGTCTAACTCCATTTTTACATCACAGATTTTAGAAGAGGACCGACAAGCATATATTATACATTCTGTAATCCAAATGGTTGAGGAAAACTACCAGAAGAGGCAGTGCTGGGGAGTTGAGCCGCCTCGACCCGGGCATGAGGGTAAACCCTGAGCAGGGCAGTCCCAGGAATTCCAGGCAGGCCATCCTCTGTAACCATAGGAGCTCCTCAGGACTGGGACATCATTACTTTTCAGCAGCTTTCACGGGGAGGTGCTCTAGATATTGCCTCAGGTCAATTCGTTTTTCATCATTGTCATAACAGGTTACCGCAAGCTTGGTGGCATAGAGCAGCGCAAATGTATTATATTATAGTTCCACAGGTCAGAAACACAACACAGTCTCCCTGGGCTAGAATCGAGGTGTCCGCTTTCCTTTTGGGAGGCTCTAGGAGAGAATCTGTTTCCTTGCCTTGTCCAGCTTACCAAGGCCACGCACATTCCCTGGCTCATGGTACCTTCTTCCATTGTCAAAGTTCTTCTTGACTCACATCATTCTGACCTTCTCTTCTGCTTTTCTTCCACTTTTGAGGACTCTGCGATTACATTGGACCCACCCATTCATCCACAGTATTGCCCTGTCTCAAAGTCAGCTGATGAATAACCCTAATTCCATCTGCAACCTTAATTCCCATTTGTCATGTAACCTGACATATCCTCTCAGATTCCAGGGGTTAGGACGTGGACCTCTTTGGAAGGCTATTCTGTCTACCACCCACGGATGAAACATTTTGAGGGTTACATTTCAAACATATACTTTCCCTTCTCTCTTTTTCCATTTCATTTTTTACCTGGTTTTAACATACTGTTCATTGAGGTCTGAGCAAAAGAAATGACCCTTCTTTTATTTCCTGGTCATCAGTCAAACCATGCAAATTAGTGACAAAAAACCCCCCACTATCTTTTTATTTCCCTCCCTCCTGGTATTTCTCTGGCCAGCATCTCAGAAGCAGCCCCACTGGGCCCACAGTGATCCAGGTAGTGATGCTGTTACTGTCCCCTGGGACTCGAGTGCTCTCGGCTTACTACTGATGCATGATTCAGGAGGGTATTCATGAACCACAGGGTATGCGTGGGAGAGGATCATTTTCTTGGTAATAATTTTTTCCTTCTTCATTTAAGGAAACTCAAGGGAGTCATTTGTTTAATCATTTTGGGACATCTTTCTGCTCTTTTTATCTTTGAACACACGTCAGCTACCCCTCTTAGATATCCATTTCCCTGAATCAAATGAATGTCCCGGAAACCATTCACAAGGCAGGAAACTCCCAGTTATTATTCTGAGTCTAAGTATAAGAGGAGGAGGAAGTTATGAGAAAATAATTAGTAAAACGTGAGTAAATAACAATCTACTCTAATTTCGTTCCAAGCCAGCTTGCATGCAAATAAGATGAACCAGCTTGGAGAATTGTAGAGATTCGTTACATCAAATGCAAAGAAATTTTTTCTCCCATATGTCCTCAGAATTGTGCCTTTGACATAAACTCTATTGTTGTTGTTTTTTTCACTAGGATTTCAACTTGCTTTACATCTAGTACGTCAGCTACTTTACCCTGACAGGATTGTATGATCCTATTGAATTACGGAAGAGCAAGCAGTGAAATTTCCCTTTCTGATTCATGAGTAGATCCACAGAAAGAAGAGTTAACTCACCCAAGATCACATTGTACAACAGTTTGGACCACTTCTTGGACCTCTTCACTCCCTATCCAGAGTGCCATTCATTCTCTTAATGCATTCTTCATCTGATTTTGTTTAGAGTCTACTAACAGCCCAGCTACTCCTAACTCGCATCTAATGATTCTAAGAGTCTTTGAGTCAGCTTTGTAGAAGCTTGCCACAGGGAGCTGAAAATCACATGCTGAGTGTGTGGATGAACCCAGAACCTAACCTGTTAGTTTCTCTACTTGACATCCAATATTGACCTGGTTTTGAAAAGGAAAGACATTGAACCTGAGTGGGTGAATGCATAATTAAAACAACTAGAAAAGAAAAAATCCCTCCTGATATCTACATCTTATTCCTGTTGTGTACACTCCGTTAGTTCTCGATTTAATTCAATCACAGGAACTTTTAAGTTTTTTTGTTTTAAGAAAGTTTGTTTTTGTGGAGATATCATTTACTTCTCTCCATTTGAAAAAAGAAAAAAAGAAAGAAAAGAAAAATAAGTTTCGCCTCTATTCAATCTAACACATAAAATAGAGATGTGTATAGAGTGCTTTTAAATCCTGGCTTATCAGGAACAAGTTCCAAAGTTGAAAAGTAAAGCTTGAATGAAACATTTTTATTTTCTGTCATTTAATAAAGGAAGTTTTTTTTTTTTTAAGATTTTATTTATTTGTTTGACAGAGAGAGAGACAGCCAGCCAGAGAGGGAACACAGGCAGGGGCAGTGGGAGAGGAAGAAGCAGGCTCCCAGTGGAGGAGCCCGATGCGGGGCTCGATCCCAGGGACCTGGGATCACGCCCTGAGCCGAAGGCAGACGCTTAACGACTGCGCCACCCAGGCGCCCCAATAAAGGAAGTATTTTTATTGCAAAGGCCAGGTATCTTATTTCTGATTCAGTCTCCACTTCCCCGAGCAGAATGTTGGCTGCGGAGTAAGGCTGAGTAAATAATCTTAACGACTCCGTGGGATTGCCTGTGCATCTTCCCACACTCAAGACACCTACATCAAGAGTGGTTATGAGGAGTAAATGAGGATTAAATCATAACAAAGGCACCCAGCACCGTGTCTGGCACCTGGGAGATGCTGAGTAAAGGGCCCTAGGCTGACTCATTTGGATACTTGATCTGATTGGAAAGGAAGGAACCCTTTTGCTTCTAGTGATTGTAATTACAGTTTCTGCTTTTTGTTTCTGGACTGGCTTTGTGCTGATTCACTTATCCAGATGTTTCCTCCTTCTTTGTGCAAGAAGTATACAGCTCTGCCACATTGCTGTCACTGCCAGGAATGAAAACCTGGGCACCCAAAAGTGGTCTCTTTCTGGAGGTTGGCTTCACCAGACATCCTCTCAGCAAGATTCTCCATTGGCTGATATAGTTGCGTTTGAAATTCTTACACCAGAGCTCTTAACTACAAAATCCCACCCACGAAAAGTGGTAACATTTACTAGTTTATTTTGCCATCATTTCCCATATAGAGGAAGCCATCTGACCTTTCACTTGTGTTTAGGGTAGCCGATACCAAATGGTGTTGTATATCCGAGTTCATATCCATTAGATTCAACATACACAAGTGATGGCCATCACTAGTAGAAAAACTGATTGCAGACATATTCATTTCCTAGAGCTGCCATCACAAAGCTCCACAGTTCTGGAGGCTAAAAGTCCAAAATCAAGGTGTTATCAGGCCTTTGCTCCCTCTGAAGGCTCTAGGAAAGAATCCAGCCTTGCTTCTCTCCTGGCTTCTACTCGTTGCCAGCAATGCTTGGCATTCTTTGGCTTGCAGCTACATGACTCCAACTTCTGCCTGTCTTTGTGACCAGCTTCTCTATGTGTGTGTCTGTATGTTTTTTCTTCTCATGAGGACACCAGTGCTTGCCCTAATCCAGTAGGACTTCACTCTGGCTCATTAAATCTGCAAAGAACTTATTTCCAGATAAGATCATATTCTGACGTCCCAGGTAGACATGAGTTTTTTGGGAGACACTGTTCAACCTAGTACTGGGGCATCGCTGAATTAGTTTGCTCACGGTGCTGAGCATTTAGCCTCATGTCACCCCAGGCACTTGAGCCACTAAATGAATAAATATTACGTGTCTGGGGGACATACATCTGCAAGAATCATGCATGTGGTCTCTGGCCTTGGGACCAACTGCAGTCTGATTGGAAAGAAAAGATCCGTATGGTTGAAAGATGCCAAAGTTCATCTTCGGTCTTGCTCAGAGGAACTCCCCCGGTCCTTTCCCTTGGGAGGTGGGGGTGCCTCCATGCAGGCATGCATCCTGGCTGGTGGTATGGTAATATGCACGTACCTGCCCTTCATCAACAATGCATGGGGCACACACCCTCAACCACTGCAAGGTGGGCCTTGAGTATTGAGACGTCCAATCCGACACATGCAACCCTTCTGTTTTAGCTGGACTCAAAAGACCCAGCAATTCCCTCCACTGACCTTCAGTGATGATGGCTTACTGGAGCCTTGGAAAGAGCCAGCACAATGACAGTGCCAGGCTCACGGAGGTGGGAATGGGACAACTCCAGGACCCATTACAATTCTGGGGCCTTGGCTTGGGAGAGAGTGGGGGTTCTTATGTGTGTGCTCTGCCTGTATATGCCAGGTACATCCACACACCTGCTGTCTTCTCCTCTTACCACCTGCTGTCTGGTTCTCTCCCTCCATTGGTGTCTTTCCCTCTTCCTCATAGTTTCTGGTTTTCCGGTGACTCAGTTTCTTTATTGCTTTGTTACTTTATTGTTTATTCCAGCTCCTGCCCTCTTATAAAGCATCTCACAGCTACAACTCCTGCTACTTACTGCCTCAGTTCAGACAGGGATCAGATTGGCCTCTATGGTCAGGTGCTCACCCCTCTCTGGATTCGTATCCATTGGTCAATTGCCTACTGAGGTGCAAACAGCTATGGCTGCTGGAGGGCTGAGGAGGAGAGAGCAGAGGTGTTAAAGGCAACGTCACTGCCTAAGGTCGCCTCTTGTGCAGGGCTATAGATAGGGCAGTTTCCTCTGCAGCCCATAAGCTTGGCAGACACCTTAACTAACCTCACCCAGCCCTCTACAGGTCATTAGAGAGTGCACACTGGGACTTGTTCCCCATTTCCCCATCATTCTGGCTTCTTTTATTTATTTATTTTAATTTTAATTTATTTTTTTTTTATTTTTAGACAACCTTCATTAATAAAATGTAATGAGATGCCTCTATTTTATGTCTCCACTAATTTTATTTTTAATTCTACTTATTCATTTAAGCAGTCCTATATTTTTTTAAATTTAAATTCAATTAATTAACATATAGTGTATTATTAGTTTCAGAGGTAGAGGTCAGTGATTCATCAGTCTTCTATAACACCCAGTGCTCATTACATCACATACCCTCCTAAAGGTCCATCACCAGTGATTCCATCCCCTCATCCTCCTCCCCTCCAGCAACCCTCAGTTTGTTTCCTGTGGTTAAGAGTCTCTTGTGGTTTGTCTCCCTCTCTGATTTTGTCTTGTTTTATTTTTCCCTACCTTCCCCTATGCTCCTCTGTTTTGTTTCTTAAATTCCACATATGAGTGAAATCATATAATTGTCTTCCTCTGTTTGACTTATTTCTCTTAGCATAATACCCTGTAGTTCCATCCACATCATTGCAAATAGCAAGATTTCATTTTTTTATGGCTAAGTAGTATTCCATTGTGTATATATATCACATCTTCTTTATTCATTCATCTGTCAGTGGACGTCTGGGCTCCTTCCATAGTTTGGCTAGAGTGGACATTGCTGCTATAAACATTGGGGTGCAGGTGCCCCTTCTTTGAGGTAAATACCTAGTAGTGCAATTGTTGGGTCATAGGGTAGCTCTATTTTCAGCTTTTTGAGGAACCTCCACACTGTTTTCCAGAGTGTCTGCATCAGTTTGCATTCCTACCCACAGTGTAAGAAGGTTCCCCTTTCTCTACATCCCCGCCAACACCTGTTTTTTCCTGACTTGTTAATTTTAGCCATTCTGACCAGTGTAAAGTGGTATCTCATTGTGGTTTGGATTTATATTTCCCTGATGACAAGCAATGTTGAGCATTTTTTCATGTGTTTGTTGGCCATTTGGATGTCTTCTTTGGAGAAATGTCTGTTCATGGTTTCTGCCTGTTTCTTGACTGGATTATTTGTTTTCTGGGTGTGGAATTTGATAAGTTTTTTTATAGATTTTGGATACTAGGCCTTTATCAGATAAGACATTTGCAAATATCTTCTCCCATTCTGTAGGTTGTCTTTTGGTTTTGTTGACTATTTCTTTCGCTGTGCAGAAGCTTTTTATCTTGATGAAATCCTAATAGTTCATTTTTGCCTTTGTTTCCCTTGACTTTGGAGACGTGTCTAGCAAGAAGTTGCTGCAGCCAAAGTCACAGAGGTTGCTGCCTGTGTTCTCCTCTAGGATTTTGATGGATTCCTGTCTCACATTTAGGTCTTTCATCCATCTTGAGTCTATTTTTGTGTATGGTGTAAGGAAATGGTCCAATTTCATTCTTCTGCATGTGGCTGTCCAATTTTCCCAACACCATTTGTTGAAGAGACTGTCTTTTTCTCATTGGATATTCTTCCCTGCTTTGTTGAAGATTAGTTGACCATAGAATTGAGGGTCCATTTCTCAGTTCTCTATTCTGGCTTCTTTTAGAATTGCTTTTAACAGTTGTGCTTTGAAGTGATGCCTCCATATTCACCAAATGTGTTGTCAGAAACAGCTTTACCTAAAATCCATTTGTCTATCTATTCTGGGATGTGGCTGAGGATGTGCTTAGTATTTGACTCAGTGACTCTTTATGAGGACCAGGACCCATGGGAGAAATTTCTCTCATGTCTTATTAATAGGAATTGCTGTGCATTTTCTGAACAATTGGTTTAAGTATGTCTTTGTACATAATGTATCATACAACTCCCTGTGTTTCCCTCTGCAGTGCACACTAGAAGGTCCTAGCCTAGCCTACAGTAGGTTTACATGGCTTTATTATATGGGTTTTATGTACAACCTCTTCATTTTATTTTTTTAAATCTTTTTTCACCCTAAGAACATTAACCAATGTTTTTGTCTGCCTATAATGTATATATTTTTTATAAGATAGATCGAATTTTTGAAATGAGGTGGAGTATAAGTACATTTTAAAATAGAAACTATGCAGTCAGTGAAGTTTCAGACTCTTGGTTTTGGCTCAGGTCATGACCTCAGGGTTGTGGGATCGAGCCCCGCATAGGGCTCTGTGCTCAGAACAGAGTCTGCTTGATGGTCTCTCTCCCTCTGCCCCTCCCACTTGTTCTCTCGCTCTCAAATAAATAAATAAATAAATCTTTAAAAAAATAAAATAGAAACTACTGATTGCAGTTCATGTGGCAAATATTAAGCACCAACTTTTGCCAGTCACTTTGACAAAAACATATTTCCTGCATAATTTCTGTCTATATAGTAGAAATGGAATGGGTTTAAAAGAGAATGCAATCACTGAGGGCTGGAGTGGCTCCTGGAAGAATGTGGATAAAGTGAAAAAGTTCTCAAGGGTCCTCATGAGCCCATCACCCATCTGTCTCAGAGCATGGTCAAGCCGTGCCCACACAACCACAGCAGAAGCATCGTGCCTGTAGGAGAGCAGTCCTCATGGCTGGGGGCTCTTTAGTCCTCACTGAGTGGTTTGCTCACCACAGCTGACACATGTAAATTTTACCAAGCATAGAGAAAAATAGCACAGAAAATATGCCGCAAGCACCATAGAAATGAGTAGAGTTTATGCTCTTGAAGTTTTTATTTTAGAATTTCAGAAGTGCAGTAAATTATTTTTAAAACAATATTCACAGTTTGTTCAACATAAGCAATAAATTATAAAAATGCCCAATTAGAAATAATGTACATATTTCTAGTATTCACTCAGAAATTGTAGGGATTTATTAGCTAGATATAACTCAGGGAAATTTCTCTGTCCTGGTCCTGTTCAAATAATTTTCTCCTTTTGGCATTTCCCTTCAGGGAAATAAATTCTTGATTATCTGCTTCAAGTGATCTAATTTTTTAAAAATACCAGATAAAACACAACGTCCTTAGCTCGTCTTACCCCACTACTTTCTGGAGAGAGCTCAGAGAAGGCAGGGTCACTCATTTGGACTTTTAACCAGACATACGAGAAAGATGGGTTTGCTGGTGGAAAAAAGGCATAAAAATGTGCCCTGAAGCCAAACAGACTTTCTAAAAGATTTTGTCATTTGGGATTATCCTTGCCCTGTCCACTTACTCTGAGAAATGCAAAATTGAATGTCATTACTATTTTCATTACAGTGTTATGAAGATTAGGTTATATGAAGCCTTTTGCTTTCAGAACAAATCCCGTGTTCTTAGGTGCTCATACCCGAAGCAGCTGTTGGGTGCGGTTGGAGCACAGGGATGATTATGGCATAGGTCCATAATGCAGCAAAAATTCTGTCTCTCCTGAACATACTTAAATGTTAATTTCTTGCCCTTTTAGACTGTCATGTATCAAAAACCAAGATGAGGAAATAGAATTCTACTAGTTAAAATTAATTACAAAGACAAAAAGATCAGAGTACCAGTATCTTTACTTCAAGTATTTCTAACCTGCTGTATGTTTATTACCTCGCACAGACCTATGTAACTGAATGGGGCCATGCTCAGTGAAGCTCACAGAAGAATAGTTTTGATTTAGTGGCAGATGAGCCTGTTTGGCACTTTCTAAATTGTCAGCTTCAAATAGGCGTACTTTATAATTTGAAAACAGACCCTTAAGAGTACTTTCCCTATCAAGCAATGTAACAGCTTCTTTTCATGTATATCTGTCTTCCCCAAAGGATGATATCAGGAAACTGGGCAAGCTCTTGATGCATGGCTCTTTCAACGTCTGGACAGCTCACAAGGATCGTTATAAAATGAAGGATTTTATCCGATTCAAACCCAGCCAGAGGCAAATCTATCTGTTTGAAAGAGGAATCATGTTCTGTAAGATTCGAATGGAGCCCAGTGACGAGGGCCTCGCTCCTCATTACAGCTTTAAGAAATCTATGAAGGTAAAGGGGTCCTGTTGCACTTGAGAAACAGCATGGTCCTATGGAGAGAAAAATCGTTATCCTTATCTTACAGATAAGGAAACTGAAGCCTAGGAGAGGTTAACTTGCCAAATGCCACACAACAGAACTAGGTTCCACACCCAGGTCTTTCTGACTCCGAAGTCCGGGCTTATAATCAGTCAGTGGATAGGGCCAGGGCTGGCGTAGAGGTGCCTTTGTGCTGGGTAGAGAACAGGGACCACATGGCAGCCTGTCCTGACAAACGAATTAGGAAAGTACCCTCCATGCAGATGGGGGAAAGATTTGCTGATTAGAGCATGGGCTGGATTTCATCTCCGACTTGTCCTTCTCAACCACACATCTTTGCATACAAGTGTTGGCAAAAACTCTGGAGATCTAGGAACCCATGTCCACACCAAGTGTCATCTCTAGCCTGCGTACGAAATACTTCATAGCTGGTGATGAGACCACTCCCACCCCTCCACACACACCACACACATTTGTGCTCTTGTGGTTAAAGTTGTTAATTATTCATGGTAGCTTTTGTTATTTATGTTTCTTAATGGATACTAATTCAGTGACTATTATGTACAGATTTGTGAAATACTTAGGTGTTCTCTGGGAAACAAACTGAGGGTTTCAGAGCGGAGGGGGATGGGGGATGGGCTAGCCCGGTGATGGGTATTAAGGAGGGCACGTATTGCACAGAGCACTGGGTGTTATACGCAGACAATGAATCGTGGAACACTACATCAAAAACTAATGATGTACTGTATGGTGACTAACATAACATAATAAAAATTTTTTTAAAAAAAGAAATACTTAGGTGTTAATGAAGAAGTGATCTCTTTGCTTAAAGACTGAGGGCTGCAGCCCTACATATGGAAAGATGCAGTCTGTGTTGTCCCCTGAAACACAGAGGACAGAGGACACTGTGCCACACAATGCTTGTGTTTTATGCTCCCTGGGGCCATTAACAGAGGGCAACAAAACGCGCGGAAGGAAGATGGAAGAAGAGAGCTATCAAGGGTAGAAAGAACAAGAGTAGCTGACAGGGACAATTTTAATATCAGAATATGGTAGCACAGGAATTTTTCTTCTTTCTTTACAATAGTTGATGACACTTTCAATTCGCCAGCTTGGAAGGGGGAGCAGCCGAAAGTTTGAAATTGCCAACCAAAACGGACTCGAAAAATACATCATGCAGGTAAAGCTCGTGTCTTCCCCATAGGTGTCTGCTACTCTTTCCTGTGTTCCCATGGCTTGGCGAGTGTTTTCTATCTCATTATTCTAGAGGTCACCCAGAGAATAAAAACCCTGTCCAGTTAATGCTCCAAGTGACCTGGTACTCATAGTATTTTCTTATCTGCAATTTGCAGGCACCTTCAAAAGAAATCAGAGATTGTTGGTTTTCAGAAATAAGTAAATTACTGATGGAACAACAAAACAATATTAAAGGTAAGGTTACCTTGCTAACTTTAGTAGGGATAGTTGTACTGATTCCAACTTTGTGGTGGGTGTGCACAGTGTTGGTGAAGGATATTGTTGAAGGAAATGGTTGGCCAGGAAAATAACTGTGGGCCACATTTTCATGGTACCTGGAAGCACCTGTGCCTGCTTTAAGTTGTGTGGGGGTTTTTTGTGGTTGTGTGTGGCAGTGTCCCTTTCGACTGTGTTCCCCCCACATACCTAATTGCCAAGATCAACTTACTCAACCCCAAATCTGAAAGCCACCCAAGATTATGTTAATGGGGATTTAAATGGCCAATACTACTTTCAGAAGCTGTACTGCTTTTTTTTCAAAGCTGAGATATAATTAACATACCATAAAATGCACTCTCTTAAAGTGTGCAATTCCATGAGTGTTAGTCTATTCACAAGGTTGTACAGCCATTACCAGAACATTTTCATCACCCTCCCCAACAAAAAACCCTGTACCCATGAGCAGTCATTCCCCATCTTCTCCCTGCTCCCCTCTGCCCCTGGCAAACACTAATCTACTTTCTATCTCTATGGATTTTCTTATTCTGGACATTTTACATAAATGGAATCATATAAAATCTGGCACTTTCTGTCTAGTTTCTTTCACTTGGCATAATTTTTTCAGTGTTCATCCATGTTGTGGCATGTCTCAGTACTTCGTTCCTTTCCATGGCTGAAATATAGTGCATTGTATGGATATAGCATATTTGTTTATCCATTCGGAAGTTGATGGATATTGGGTGCTCTCCATTTTTTGGATATTGTAAATAATGCTGCTATGGGAACTTGTGTACACATTTTTGTGTGAACCTCTGAAAGAATATGTATGTATATAAATAATTGTTGGGCCATATGGTAAACCTATGTTAATTTCCTGAGGAACTTCCAAATTGTTTTCTGAAGTACTAGCACCGTTTCTTGTTTGCACCAGCAGTGTATAAGGGTTCCATCTTCTCCCCTCCCTAATACTTGTGATTGTCATCCTTATTGTCATTGTCGTTCTCTCCTCCTCCTCCTCCTCCTCTTCTTCTTTCCCCCCTAGTAGGTGCGAAGTGGTAGCTCATTGTGGTTTTGATTTGCATTTCCCTAATGACTAATAATTTTCAGCATCTTTTCATGTGCTTATTGGCCATTTGTATATTTCCTTTGAAGAGATGTCTAGAGAACTTCTTTGCCCATTTTTTAATTACTTTATTTGTCTTTTTGTACTTGTTGTAAAAATTATTTATATATTCTGGGTACTAGACTCTTATCAAATATATGATTTACAAGTATTTTTTCCCATTCTGTGGGCTGTCTTTTCGTTTTCTTGATGATGTCTTTTGAGGCACAAAAGTTTTTAATTTTGATGAAGTCTAATTTATATATTTTTTCTTTGGTTGCTTGTGTTTTGGTGTCATATCTAAGAAACCATTACCTAATCCAAGATTTACACTTGTGCTCTCTCCTAAAAATTTAGTTTTAACTCCTTGATCTGTTTTGAGTTAATTTTTATATAAGGTGTGAATTAGGGATCTAAGTTTATTTTTCCACATGTGTATATATATCCTGCTGTCCCTGAACCATTTGTTAGAAAGACTATTCTATTCTCTACTGAATGGTCTTGGCAATCGTTATGGACTCAAGTACCATAACAATGTTTGTGTTCCCCAAAATTCATGTGTTAGAACTTTACCTAATGGTAATACCCAGTGGTATGAGAAAGAGAAGACTTTGGGAGGTAATTAAGAGTAGATGAGGTTATAAGAGTTGAGCCATTATGAATAGGATTAATGCCCTTATAAGTGCCATGAGAGAACTTGCTTCTTCTGTCTGCTCTCTGCTGTGTGAGGATATAATGAGAAGTCACCAATCTACAACCCAGAATTGGATCCTCACCAGAACTCAACCACACTGGTTCTGTAATCTCAGACATCTAAGCCTCCAGAACTGTGAGAAATAAATTTTTGTTGTATACAAGCTGCCCAGTCTGTGGTCCTTTGTTATAGCAGCCTGAACTAAGACAGCACCCTTGTTGAAAATCAGTTGGCCATAGATATAGAATTCTTGGTTGACAGTTGCTTTCTTTAAGCATTTTGAATATGTCATATCATGTACTGTTTTGTGGCCTCCATAGTTTTTGATAAGAAATCAGTTATTAATCTTATTGAAAATATTTTGGGGCACCTGGGTGGCTCAGTTGGTTAAGTGTCCGACTCTTGATTTTGGCTCAGGTAGTGATCTTACAACCCTGCATTGGGCTCTGTGCTGGGCATGGAGCCTGCTTGGGCTTCACTCTCTCCCTCTGCCCCTCCCCTGAGCACATGTGTACACCATCTCTCTAAAAATATGTGTGTGTGTGTGTGTGTGTGTGTGTGTGTGTGTGTGTGTGTGTATGAGACATGCGACAAGTTGCTTTTCTCTTGCTGCTTTCAGATTCCTTATGTTTTGACAGTTTGATGTGTCTAGGTGTAGACCTCTTTGAATTTATATTTGTTGGAGTTTGTAGATAGATCATTTGGATGTGGAGATTAGTGTTTTTCATCAAATCTGGGAAGTCTTCAGCCATTATTTCATTAAGTATTCTTTCAGCCCCTTTGTTTCTGTCTTCTTCTGGATTTCCCATTCTGTCTATGTTGGTACACTCGATGGAGTCCTACAGGTCTTTATGGCTCTGTAAATTCTTTTTCACTCTTTTTCTTTCTCTTCCTCAAACTGGATAGTTTCAATTGACCTATATCTAAGTTCCCTGACTCTTTCTTCTGCCTGCTCAAATTTACTTTTGAGCCACTCTAGTGGATTTTTCATTTCAGTTATTTCAGAATTTCTATGGGCCCTTTCAAATATAATTTCTATTTTCTCAGTTTGATGAGAGTTTTTTCTCATACTTTCTTTTTTTTATGGTTTCCTTCAATTTTTTGAACAGTTTTAAATAGTTGATTTAAAGTCTTGGTCTAAGATGGACCTCATAGATACATATAGAACACTACACCCCAGAACAAAAGAATACTCATTCTTTTCGAATGCACATGGAACGTTCTCCAGAATAGATCATATGCTGGGTCACAAAACAGGTCTCAACCGATACCAAAAGACTAAAATTATTCCCTGCATATTCTCAGACCACAATGCTTTGAAATTGGAACTCAATCTCAAGGAAAAATTTGGAAGAAACTCAAACACTTGGAAACTAAGAACCATCCTGCTCAAGAATGATTTGATAAACCAGGAAATCAAAAATCAATTTAAGCAATTTATGGAGACCAACGAGAATGAAAACATAATGGTCCAAAACCTATGGGACACAGCAAAGGCAGTCCTAAGGGGAAAATACATAGCCATTCAAGCCTCACTCAAAAGAATAGAAAAATCTAAAATGCAGTTTTTATATTCTCACCTCAAGAAGCTGGAGCTGGAACAGAAGAACAGGCCTAATGCACGCACGAGAAGGCAGGTGATCAAGATTAGAGTAGAGATCAATGAATTAGAAACCAGGAGCACAGTAGAGCAGATCAACAGAACTAGAAGCTGGTTCTTTGAAAGAGTAAATAAGATCGATAAGCCACTGGCAAGACTTATTCAAAAGAATAAGGAAAGGAGCCAAATTAATAAAATCATGAATGAAAAGGGAGGGGTCACAACAAACACCAATGAAATAGGAAGGATCATTAAAAACTTTTATCAACAGCTTTATGCCAATAAATTAAACAACCTGGAAGAAATGGATGCCTTCCTGGAAACCTATAAACTACCAAGACTGAAACAGGAAGAAATTGATTTTTTAAACAGACCAATTAATTATGAAGCGATTGAAGCAGTGATCAAAAACCTACCAAAAAAAAAAAAAAGACTCCAGGGCCTGATGGATTTCCCGGGGAATTCTACCAAACATTCAAAGAAGACATAATACCTATTCTCTTGAAGCTGTTTCAAAAAACAGAAACAGAAGGAAAACTACCAAACTCATTCTATGAGGCCAGTATTACCTTGATCCCCAAACCAGGCAAAGACCCCATCAAAAAGGAGAATTACAGACCAATATCCCTGATGAATATGGATGCCAAAAT
>NW_024426552.1:80165966-80167256 GCF_017311325.1 Ursus maritimus
CAGGTGGCCCCAGCCACTTTGGAAAACAGTGTGGAGGTCCCTTAAAAAGTTAAAAATTGAGCTACCCTATGACCCAGCAATTGTACTACTGGGTATTTACCCCAAAGATACAGATGTAGTGAAGAGAAGGGCCATATGCACCCCAATGTTCATAGCAGCATTGTCCACAATAGCTAAATTGTGGAAGGAACTGAGATGCCCTTCTCTTGGTGCTTCAACATTCGCAATTGATCAGTGATAGACTGGGTGATTAATAAGAGGAAGAGACAGAAACTTATATGATCCTCTCAATTTGATGCAGAAAAAGCACTTGACAAAATACAGCATCCTTTCCTGATTAAAACACTGAGTGTAGGGATAGAGGGTACATTCCTCAATTTCAGGGGTAAAAACCTTCATGAAAGTTTCTACAGCAAATATCATTCTCAATGGGGAAAAGCTGAGAGACTTTCCTTAAGATCAGGAACACGACAAGGATGCCCACTTCGCCATTATTATTCAAATATAGTGCTAGAAGTCCTTGCAACAGTAATCAGACAACAAAAAGGGATAAAAGGTATCCAAATCAGCAAAGGTCAAACTGTCTCTCTTCACAGATGACATGATACTCTATATGGAAAACTAAAGACTCCACCCCCAAACTACTAGAAGTTATACAGCATTCAGTAATGTGGCGGGATACAAAAATCAATGCTGAGAAATCAGCTGCTGCATTTCTATACACCGAAAAAATGAGACTGAAGAAAGAGAAATTAGGAATCCATCCTACTTTTACAATGAAGTACCAAAAATCATGACAAGTATTCCCTTTGGAATTTGAATCGCAATCCAGAGACATAAAGGATCTATATTCTAGAAACTACAAATCACTCTTGAAAGACATTGAAGAAGACACAAAAAGATGGAAAAATATTCCATGCCTGGGCGGATTGGAAGAATTAACGTAGTTAAAATGTCTATGCTACCCAGAGCAATCTACACTTTCAATGGGCGTCCCATCAAAATACCAATGACATTTTTCAAAGAACTGTGAAAACAAACAGCCCTTAAATTTGTGTGGAACCAGAAAAGGCCTCCCGAATCGCCAAGGAATTGTTGAAGAGGAAAAACAAAGCTGGGGGCATCACAATGCCGGATTTCCAAGCTACCTACAAAGCTGTGATCACAAACACAGCATGGTACTGGCACACAAAAACAGACACACATAGACCAATGGAACAGAATAGAGAACCCAGAAATGGACCCTGCCTTTAAATCTGAAACAAACTGAGGGCTTCAGGAGGGATGGGG